>NC_091308.1:42669682-42717182 GCF_038502225.1 Cherax quadricarinatus | reverse complement strand
TGTATGGTAGTTTCAACCACTTGTGTGACAGTATTCACGTGCAGCTGCTTGTTTTCTATTACAATAAATGCGCTAAACTGACAAGGGTCATACAGCATTGCGGGGAAGAAAATAGCGCTGAGCCTATAAACAGCAAGGTGGAGAAGGGATCAGCAGTTGCTGACAAATAGTCGAAAAGTGATTGTAAGTCAAAAGCAAGAAGGGAAGATAAGGTAAGAGTGGTAGGGCAGCTGCGTCGTTGGAGGTAAATCCTGCGAGCTCGCTGGTAAACCGGGCAATTGACAAGAAACTGAAGAACCAAAATAGGGACCCGACAAACCTCACAGAGAGGAATAGGGTGTCATTCCATGAGATACCTATGGGTAAGGCGAGTAGGGCCAATGCGGAGCCGGGAGAGCGCAGTCTCCCGAGTATGGCAACGGTGGTAAGAAGATGGTCACAAACCTAAAAGCGGTTTAATACAGTGTAGTTTGTTATGGTGCATGTTCAACCACCGTTGTTGCCAACGAGCTGCGAAGACGGGCAGAGATGACTGGAAAATAATCCCTGAACAGAATACCTCAATAAGAAACCGCTAACCGCCCAGCAGCATCTGCTTGTTCATTGCCCTGCACATCAACGTGTCTAGGGGCCCAACAGAAAACTACATCTTTGTTATTGCTAGCCACACGGAGCAACCATAGTTGAATACGAAGGACTAACGGATGAGGAAAATCAAATTGTCTAATGGCTTGTAAGGCACTGAGGGAATCTGAAATGAGCACAAACGTCGAACGAGACATACATGTAATACGGAGAAGCGCAATGAGAATGGCATACAACTCGGCAGTAAAAATACTAGCCGAGTCTAACAAATGTCCTCGGACAACTTTGTCAGGGAACACTGCCGCAAACCCAACACCATCAGAAGATTTAGAACCATCTGTATAAACAGCAACGACATGAGCATTCGATCGGAAGTGATCAAGGAAAAGAGCGAGAAGCAGTAGTAGGTAGGAGAGCTTTGGCCCAGGGTAGCAGGGGAGAACAGACACGAACTGTCGGAACCTCCCAAGGGGGAAGGGAAAAGGCAGACACTAAATGAACATACAAGGGAGGTAACTGGAGAGAAGACCGGAGTGAGTGAAGATGAAGAGAAAACAGTCTAAGCAAGCAGGGGCGTCGAGCAAATAATGGCCTTTTACTAATGTCTGAGACCATCCTATATATATACGGAACATGAAGGTCATGAGAGCGGACATAGTAACGAAGGCAATGAGCATCGCAACGATTAGCTAAGGAAGAGACATTCGCCTCAGCACAGAGGCTTTCAACCGAGGATGAACGAAAGGCACCTAGACATAAACATAGACCTTGATGATGAAGGGGATCTAGCTTAGAGAGAGTAGTAGGAGATGCTGCAGAATAGACTTGGTTTCCACAATCCAGTTTGGACAAGACTTGGATGGAATGCAAACGGAGGAGAGTCAGGCGATCTGCACCCCATGAACGATGCGCAAGAATTTTCAGGAGATTCCGCCGACCATGGCAGGCAGCCTTCAAAGAGGAAATGTGAGGTTTCCATGTCAACTGGCGATCGAAGAAAAGGCCAAGAAACTTGACCGTATCACATTTCGGAATACGTGAGCCATGTAAATACAATAGAATATTTGGGACAAGAGGACGTCTAGTGAAGGTAATGAAATGGGTTTTTGTACTAGAAAATTTAAATCCATGAGAAGTGGCCCATTGAGAAACCCAAGTCAATCGCATCATGAAGGGAGGCCGCTACCAGGCGACAGTCAGCGCCTGCATAGGCTATAGCGGAGTCATCCACAAAGAGTGATGACCAAATGAGATTGAAGAATGGAATGTAGGTTATTTATAGCCAAGACAAAAAGGGTAGTGCTAAGGACACAACTTTGTGGGACACCCTCGGCCTGAACAAAGCCTGAGGAAAACGAGGCGCCAACCCGGAGACGAAAATGTCTGTCAGATAAGAAAGCGGGTAAGGAAAGTTGGCTGATTACCGTAGATTCCTAAAGAGTGAGATTGGGCTAAAATGTTATACCTCCAAGTGGTGTCATATGCATTCTCAAGATCAAAAAAAGACTGCTAGGACAGTGTTAGCAAAGGAATTTCGTGTCTAAGTGGAGCAAGGGGTCCAAAGTAGAGTGGCCCTTGCGAAAGCCATATTGGTGAGGAGAAAAACTATTGTGAGTCACCAAATACCATATCAGACGTCTATTCACCAATCGTTCCATCACCTTGCAGACTACACTGGTCAGAGCAGTGTGACGATAGTGAGAAGTATCAAGCCCCGAGGTGCCTGGTTTCCGAAACGGTAGTACAATGGCAGATTTTCATTGTTGAGGGAGAACCCCTCGCGTCCAAATAAGATTGAAAAGACGCAAAACGACTGTAAGAGCTGTAGGATGCAGATTTTGTAGCATATTGATATCGTTATCATCAGGCCCAGCTGCCGATAACTGGCAGCCGGAAAGCATGGACACTACCTCTAGGAGAGTGAAAGGTATGTTATACAGTTCCATTCCATTAGAGGAGAAATCCAAGGGCAATTGCTCCTTGGTAGAATTAGATGCAAGAAAGGAAGGACAAAGGTGAAGCCCTTGAGGGACACAGACAAGATGGCTCCCGAGTTCCGTGGCAACTTCAAGAGGTTCCGTAACACTAACACCAGCAACCCGCAAAACGGGAGCTAGGTCCGGAGTGTACTTACCACACAACTTTCGTACCTCTTCCAAACCGCACTCATTGAGGAAGACGAGGTAATGGTAGGCATGTAGTCTTGCCAACAAGTGAGTTTAGCATTGCGCATGACGTGTCGAGCAACTGCCCATGCCCGCTTAAAATCCAAAAGACGATTTGAGGTCCGATTATATCGCTAATGGCCCCGCGCAGCATGTTTCAAACGCACTGCATGGGCACACACAGGAGACCACCAAGGCACGCATGTCTGAGTCCCGGGAGGGGGAAAGATATAGAGCAAACTGTATACTATCTGTGCAAATAAACACGAGCTGCAATGTAATGCAGCAGAGAACGAACAAAAACTTGTTGATACGTTATAACAAATCTCACAAGTAGTGCACTCTCATTAAATGATTCATCAGGAAAGGGATCAGAAGAATGCAACAGCATATAGCCCGAAACGGGACGAATAACAGCTGAACGAACTTTAGGCTCTTGTAACCCGACACAAATTGGAGAAAACTGGGAGAGCAACACTTGGAGCTCTCCCCGATTACTCCAAAGGCCACGAATATTCCATTGTAAATAAGACATTATTTGAAGATTGAGACACTTATGCAGCATATGGGAATCTTTATTCAGGAAACGTTTCGCCACACAGTGGCTTCATCAGTCCAATACAAAGAGGAAGGCGTAAGGAGAGGAGGAGTATGAGGTAATCAGTCCCTCGGCCTTGAGTCGATGTGTTCAGTCCATCTATCTTGTTTCAGCTCCTGGCCCTGCCTCTTAACATGCCGCTTGCCAAATTACTCGCTCCTTGTCTCCTGGGCCCTGTCACATCTTTTATTAAAAATAAGTTGACAGCCTTCCTTCACTACAACTTCGTCCAAATCATTCCACTTCCTCACCACCTTGAGTGAAGAAATAATTTCTAGCAACCTGTGATTGCCTTTATTTTTAAATTATTCCACGTGTACCCATTCCCCGCTTTACGAATATACTATCCCTGTCCACCCTATGAAGACCACTGAGTATTTTATGTTATTGTCACGTCCTCGTTAGTTTTATTCTTTAATATTACCAATGTTCATTTTCTTTCGCCTCTCCTCAAAACTCTTTTTCACTTAGGTCTGGGACTAGTCTTGTTACATACCTCGGCTCTTAGAATATTAACTGTGAAAATATATTTTTGTAAGAACAAGTTCATAGTTTAATGGTATAACCAAAGGTCGATTTATTCGTCTTATCTGTATGCTTATGTTTATATTAACAGGTATTTTGTGGCATGCGGCAGAAACCAGTCTGGGTAACCATGGTACTTACGCTGTGTAGTAATATTGCTGAATATTACAGGAAATATTACAGGAAAAAATACGTAGTTTACGCAGGATGAAATCTAAGGCTACATTTTGTTTTCATTTGTGTCCAATATACTTCTAATTCAACGATGCAATACTCTAAATAATGAGGATGTGCAAGAATAGCAATGTACGGCTATTCTCTATATCTAATTTCAGCAAGACGCTTAAGACCAAATTATTTATTTTATGGTAGTTAACAATGACTCCAGTCACAATCACTCCGATCAAGTAGTCATGGAAGCTTTAGCTGGAATGTTACGAGAGCGTTAGAGCGTAATGAGTGGAGGCAAGTGTTTTTTTCTAGATTTAACAAGCTGTTGGAGTGTAAGGTAAAATTTATGATGGAATTCAGGGAAAGCTGTAAGCTAGACTTTAGTTAACGAGATGGGAAGTAAATTGTCTGCTCTCTGAAGGTTACATGAAGATGCTGCAGTTTGCAAATTCATTTGATCTTCAGTGTCTCCACGTTTATGGCAAGACATCTATTGAATGAGTGATAATGAATGTGTTTTCTTTTTTTTGGGGGGGATATATAAGAAAACCCATGTGATAAAAAAAAATAAAAAGTAGGAAAAGAGTTTTGCAAATTTAAACGCTGTTTTGATAATAATCATAGTCCTGATAGGCAGTAATAAATTAGGTTTTCTAAATTAGGAAGAGAGATTAACTTTTTAATAGTCTCTCAAGAAAATACTCAGAATTAATTTGATTGGGGCATCAATTTGACGAGAACTGTATTTCAAAAAATAATCGATTACACTTGACACAAGGTTAGTTAACACATTTAACTAATATATCAGTTAATAAAAATAAATTTGCAAAACATATGAACAAAAAAATACATCCATACAGTTTTTATTAATAACATTAGGATCATTTAGGATAAAAGAAATAAAGTGTTTTATGAATTGTATATTTTTTTCGCATATGCTCGTAATGTTCTATTTTATGAGTTAGAGGAAAGAGGCAGATTATTTTATCATAAGGAACAGAGAACAATGTGTATCGATGAGTAACTTCAAAATTACGTTATCTGCTGCGAGGAAACTTAATGAAAGAATCTACGACTTAAAGATGATGGATCTATTTAATGGCCGTGCCACTCTGAGACTTTTACATTACTGTAAATTAAAGAACTTCCCACAGATTTTTTAAGTATACATTGATTCTTAAACGTAAGGAACAAGGTAAAAACTTTTATTCCGTGTGACCCAAACTAGTGAGGCTGGATGGGTTTATCAAGAGAAAAAAGTTATCATCTTGCTTTCTGGTTTGATAATCGAGTTGTGGATGAGTGGAACAAATTCCCGAAATGTTGTGTAGTTTTAAAGATAGGTTAGATAAATACATGAGTGGGTGTGAGTTGGACCTAACTAGCTTGTGCTACTATGTCAATGCCGTACTCCTTCCTTTAGTGAATGTGACCTGACCTGACTAGGTTAGAGCATTGGATTAAGCCGGCAGGAGACTTGGACCTGCCTCACATCGGCCAGTAGGCCTGCTGCAGTGTTCCTTCTTACTTTTGTTCTTATGCTTAGGTGCATTACATCCGGCATTGGAATTGCATCGCAGAAGGTAGCCAAGACTCTGGCAAATCATTTATTTAGGCTAGTAGATTCTCTCAGTAATGATCGCTTAAGCATTCAGGTAATTTGATCAACAGTGTAATACATACAGTAAATACATTAAAACACGAATTTGATCAGTTTAGACATAATTACGTTATTAGCGAATTTTCCCAGGAAACATGCTAGAGAACATATCAATAGAAAAGTCAACCACGAACTTGATTTTTCTATCCCAGATAGGAACATCAACTTGGATGAGTTCTATATCAACCGTTTTTCTTATGGCAACTCTATGTATATGTAGTGTTTCGGAAGGGCGTTTGACAGCCTAATAATTCCCTATCGTCATTCGCCTAAATATGGCGATGTCATTCAGAGCGTACTGGAGACCTTCGAACAAGGTCACGACAACAAAATTAAACAATGAGTCGTCACTGGATTTTACCTCTTGGCTAACAGAGTCTGTAACCCTGAAGTCCTTGAAGAAGAGTGAAACATTATCCACGAGGTACTTGATAAGTTGATCTCCCATCCCACCACATCCGTGATTGTAGGCGATGTGTACAACGGATCACGAAGGCAGTTAAGACTGACACGTATCAGGTTAGATTTATATTTCTGGTCTGAGAGTGTTTACTACCACCAGCACCACAACCAAGAAAATATTTAGAGTGAAACCATAAAATCTCTGCTAATACCATGACTGGTTTATATGGGAGAGACTGCTAGGGATTTATACACAAGTGTAATTGAACATACATACGTCTGTCGTATTGCTACGACCATTTAATGAACAGGAGTGAGGCTAGGCTCTTCCTAAAGGATAGATACCTACACAAGTGTTGTTTACGGTCATTTATTATCAGCCTTAACTACACGATAGAACAGAATTCTGGGACTTTTAACATCTACAGAGTTTTAGCAAAATTTATCTTCGGCTGTTAAGACACGGCAGAAGGCAAGTACTGTAAGTTTAAAAATTAAAATGAGGTACTCTTTAGTCCAGAGGCTGTTGAATAAAGTAGCAGCACACGAGAGGCAACAGAGTTTGCTTATAAGAGGTAAAACTAGAGACCTCACACGTGACGTTCTACTGGAGACATTTCCTTATTAAGGGAATTAAATATATTAACAATGCATTCGTTGATACAGAAATAAGCCAACATAAAGATCAGAGTACACAGAACTTCGGGATGATTCGAACAAGCTAAAGTTATAATCGGAAAGATGATTGATACGGTTCACTGCCTTTAAGTGCAGAGTCCTAACCCTTGGAACTGCGTTCTAGCTGTATGTAGGCAATGCACTACAGCCTGACTGATCAGGAAGTGACTTGAGAAACTTATCGGTTCCCTCTTAAAGGCAGTCTGGGGTCTGCTGGTAGTTCCTCTTATGTATGATGAAGAATGATGTGAGTTGAAAAGTCTTGGCGCCTTTACATTTGTCTCTTCTTGTAGTGTACTCATGACTTTTCAGTGGAGTCTTTTACACCGTCTGCATAGCCTCTTGCTTTCGTAGAGAATAATTTCTGTATGCCGAATTGGGAACAATCCCTATCAGTTTGTTTTTCATATATAAATTATGACACATATTTCTCATTACGTCCCACTTACGTCGACGGATTTTGGGGAGTTTCTAAAAATTCAGGTACTTGTCTAATTTTATACGAGCAACGATGTGTTTCTGTAGTCTTAAGATCTACAGTGTTCCATTATAGTGAGGACATTAACGTGAAGAGTATCATCAGCAACTTGGCATCTCATATTGAAGGATCTGGTTATCCAGGTAACATTTTCCTCGTAGTTGTCATAAAAACACTGTTGTTATCCTTGATAGTAAGATCTACCTAACCCTATACAGTAGCAGCTAAGAGTCTCTGATAAGCCTTCAATTTATAACAAGAACCATAAGTAATAAAAATCTCAGAACTTTACTTCTATACATCAATGGAAAACTCTTATTCAGATTATGATGTTCCTTTTGTTATCTTCATATTAAAGACTGAACATAAATACGTTAGAAATCATTGATATGGTTGAGAAAATAAATCGTCTATGTTATGAAATCTTTTCAACAAGGCTTAACTGAGAGTCCTGAACCTTGATACTTGTAAAAGGTGTGGAATAAGCAGAAACATGACCGAAGTGTACAAATGAAAGACATGTATGAATAAAGGAGGTACATAAAAGACAGAGGAAAACTAACCAAGCAGAGATTTTAACGAAGGAATTAAGTTTGAGCTCATTATATAAAGGAATATAGGAAAGTGTCAGATGAATGGATTAAACTACCAAGTAGTGACACTGAAGATAATTTAATTAGTGAAATGATAGATTGTGAATAGTTGGTGCTTACACGATCAGTAGGAGTTACTTGGCGTGCTACTGACGATGATATTGAAAAAAGAATTTGCAGAGTAAGCTTTTATCGTGACAATGTTTTGGCCAATAATGAATTTTACCAAGTCATGATAAAACGCTTAACATATCGAAATGTTAATCCAATAAAGAGTTTTATTGTAAAGTGTGTTTTTTCTTCGTCAGGGACCGGCACACTTACCGAAGCAGTACCTAATTCGTATGTTCCTATGAACACTTGGAAATAGGTAACAGAATAAATCTGGGATGAGAGAAGGTAGTAGTATTAATAAAGTGATAGACACAAGCAGAAGAATGTGAAGACAAGGGAGAAGTAAGGAAGTTAAGTGTAGAAGGAGGCTAATACTTCATCAAGGAATAAAGTGAAGGAAAGAGTCGGCAGGTTGAAAGTGGAGAAGTAAGTGGAACCGGAAGAACGCGGCAGAAATACTCCGTAAAGCGGAAGATAGGGACTGCAATAGAGGAGGGGAAGGAGAGTGAGTTTGGAGGGTTGTGGTGGAAGCGAGCCGAGGCTGGCTGTCTGGCCGACAGTAGATGCTGTTTATGTGAATCATGATTTAGCCGGCCGCTCAAGACCCACGGACAATGGCTCCCCAGGATAGGAAATCTTGGCCCATATTTTACTCGAGTGATGCGCACTACTGTCCAATTCGTTAACACCTCGTTTGCTTGTCTCATAAAGGGGGAGCCTCGTCTACGACGAGAAGCAAGAGGAAAATAGAGAGAGAGAGAGAGAGAGAGAGAGAGAGAGAGAAAGAGAGGGGGGGTAACAGGAGCAGGTTTGAAGACGTGTTCGAACACCTTATGAGATTGGTTTGGATCTGAACGGAGTTGGGTTGCCACTTTCCCGAACATCCGGTTGTATGTGATGTACTTTATGCCATGTTGGCTGCTCTGACGTGATACTGTGTGATATATGAAAGAGGAAATATATCTTTCATTGTTCTTTCCCAGACTGTGCTCCAGCCAGCGGCTAAAAAATACAAGCTCAATCAATGGGTTTGCTGACAGATGTCCAGTTCTAAATTCTTTCATTTCCATTCTCAGCAAACACACTCGTCTTGATAAACTAGCGTCAACTGACTCGGGTATTGCTGCACCTTCATAGTATTGTCTTTTATCGGTTCTCGGAGTCGGCAAACAATGGTCGTATATCACCTACCAGTAGAGCCTGTGCCATGAAGCAGGTTTCCAAGCGCAGGTGTTGTATAATCATCATTCTACCTTTCGTTCTCTGTAAGAAAAATTGTATCCAACGACTTCACAAATTTCCATCTGAATGAGGATTGTAACAATACACGGCATCATAAACATTGCAGTGGTCTTTGTAGGTTCTCCGTAACAGTTCCCAACTCTGGTGTTAGACCGTTGGCTTCAGTCTGTGTTAGAATCTTCAGTCAGTTTAGACTGCTTGTCCCCAATCGTTGTTAGATCGTGTGTTCTCAGTGTTAAATTGTGTCTTCAGTAGTTAATTGTCTCCTCAGTCAGTGTTAAGCTGTGTCTTTAATATTAGACTGTGTTCTCAGTGTTAGTGCTATACTGTGTGTCCTCATTGTTAAACTGTGTGTCATCATCATCAGTCAGTATTAAAATCTGTCTTTAATGTTACACCGTGTTCTCAGTTAGCGCTATACTGTGTCCCCAGTCAGTGTTCAATACTGATTGAAGAGACAGTCTGTGTTCCCTCAGTGTTAGACTGTTCTCAGTCACTGCTAGACTGTCTACTCAATATTAGTCTTAGTATGTTTCGAAAATATTTTTTAGCCTAGAGGCATGTACAAAATATAAAAAAATAAACCACCGTAGGGCCGCACTTATAACTTGACAAAAGCGTTAAGTGATCACTACTTTAGGTTTAATTGCCAGGAAGGGCAGATAAACCCACCTTTATAAAAATAAACTGCATTAATCAGTAACAATATATATACAACAAAAAATCTGCCTTCAACACATTTCACAAAAAATACACTAGTACTCTGCTAGTAGTTAATTAAGGCTAGGACACAGAAAAATTATACATTACGCTAGGTACCAGCGGCATGCCATTAATGCTCTCTCTCCTAATCTGCTCCTAGCCTCTAGTTAAATGCTCTACGGTAATTCAAAATCTTACCCGAACACACCATCCCTCACTCGAACAACAGGGCCAGGCCTATCTCAGGTCCCATGTGAGCACAAATATAACCCCAAACCGGCCTATGGTCTGAAAATTGTGTAATAAATATTATTATAATCGGGGGGGAGCGCTAAACCAGTAGGATTATACAGCGCGTGTAGGGGAGGGAGATGGAAGGTAATTAGGTTCATTTCAGGGAACTGGAGAACAGATCCAATTCCCTAGATCAAGATCCCCTCACCAGCGTCAAGGAACCTCCCTTGAGGGGGCTGAAAATTGTAACGAAATAATACAATGTACGTAACTTCATGCTAGCTTCATCGCACCTCACCACCAACTACTTCCTGTAAACCCACACAGCGTTTTGACTCCCCATCGTCTATTTTCCATCTAATACGCGTCCACTTACGAACTAACACTATTTTCATGGAGCTTTTTCCCTATACTACAAACACTATGTTATATAATCATTATCATTTGACTAGCTGTATTCAATCGGATGCAACTAGTCAAAAAATACTTAAATGGAAAGAAGCTTACGACGACGTTTCGGTCCGACTTGGACCATTGACAAAGTCACATCTAATACGCGTTTCGCTCCAAGTCGGATCGAAACGTCGTCGTAAGCTTCTCTCTTTTATGTGCGGGTTATTTGTGTATCGTTCCAGTCACGGTATTGTGCCTTTTTGTTATTTATTAAATGGAAAATTACTTCACTTGCCTTGGTGCACTCTTGCACTGAAAAACAAAATTGAAATTTATAATTAATAAAAATCCAATATTACCACAGTGAGCACTGCTAGGACACTGCACCATCACAACAGAGTGCTGGCCAAGCATCAACCTTAATGCATTTTACCTATACACCATTTAACATAATTACAACTCCTCTGTACAATACATTTCCACCTCTACCACATAGAAATAACCTAATGACTCTCAGAAGGTGGGCCTCTGAGGCTTCACCCCACATTGGTGATCAAAAAAAAAAAGCAGGTGTATCCTGAAGAAACACAGCACCCAGGATTACTATTCATGACCCAAAATGGGGGAGGCATTACTGTCAACACCTAATTAGCCAAAAACCTTTGGTCCAACGGCCCATGACACCAACATAAAACACAGGTGAGGCATACCAGCTGTCACCTAAGAGAAAATGTTAGTATACCTTATCTAGGCATGTAAATTGACACGTGACTACCACCAGAACACATACACTAGGGAAATGTGATACCCCCTACCACCAGCTTAACTCACTTCTATCCTCTAGGTCAGGGATGGCCAACCTATGGCGCATGCACTGAAAGTGGCGCATGATTAGAAGTGGCGTATTGCACCCCAGTGACAATATCGATAATCAAGTCTACTCATACAAAAAGCATTAACCAGTAACCGATTTGTAGAAAAAAATATATCAGAAATTCAAGTAATTTATAGCTAGAAATGAGTTTTACTGAGAATAAACTTAGCAATCAGTTTTGGCTATTTATTATTACATGCACATCTTTTAGCGAATATCATCTTCTTTCACATTAATCTGTTTTCAGTTAAAAAATATTCAGTAAGACTAGGAACAAATTGCAGGTGAACACCCACAAGGCGTTTATGAGTTACTACACATAGTGCTCTGGCCTTATCAGTGACATAGCACAAAGAGGGACTTTTGTACAGGAGTCGTTCCTTAGTGTGCATGTTTGATACATGTTTGACCTTGAGGCACCAGACACCAGCAGTGGCTGCAGTGCATCAGGAGTTTTTACCATTCTATTTACAACTGACACTCATGAAGTAGAGTTATGCTTCGCTCTATATCAGCAACTGAAGCTTTGTACTTCTCGAAACTTAAGCTTTGTTTTTACAGTCAGTTACCCATCACAGTACAAAAGAAAATGAGGAAAAGAAAAACAGAAAGTGATAGTAGCGCCAGTTTAATGAACAGTGGGGAAATGAGTTCATATTTATTGCAGGTCTGCAAGGAAATCCATTGTGCAGTGTTTATGTAAACACTCTCTCAAATAATTGAATCTTTGATCTTAATAGACACTATAAAAAAACATCAGGCTGAACTAGAAGAAAAACTGAAATTAGTGCTTGAGTCTGAGTTAAGGAAAGACTGTGATTAAGAAAAAAAAAAAGAAATATAAAGACAAGAAAACATATTTGTTAAAAAAATATTGTGAGTTTGGCGATGACAGAAGCGTCCTGTGAAACTGCCTTTGCGTTGGCTTAAAAACGGAAGCCTTTCTTTGATGGAGAAGAAATTGTTAAGCTTTGTCTGCAAATATTTTCTTGATGTCTTGGTGATAAAAATATTGAAAGAAAAGTAGACAAAATCGCCCTGTCAAAACAAACAGTTACGAGACGCACTGAAGAACTTTATCATGATGTATCTGAGTAACTGAAGGACCTTGCCCAGGCTTGTACTTTCTTTTAAGCTTTGGACGAATCTGCTGACATATGTGATGTAACCCAGTTAAGAATTTTTATAACAGGAAATGATAATTTTAACATCTTTCAAGAACTTATCGGTCCTGAGTCACTTTACATAAAAACAAGAGGTTCAGATATATTTGACAGTCAAGCCTAGAAAATCTGCAACTAGTTTCTAGTTGACTCATCAGTGTTAGCACTGACGGAGCACCATCAGTGGTAGGTAAAGCAGCTGGGACTAACTTTGCTAGAAATCTTCTTAGGTAGTCAGTAGGGTATAAGGTGTCGGTGTGGCCCTTTTTTGGGGGGGATGCCGGGGTAGGTGATCTTTGAGGGTAACACCTAAGTGGGACTTTTGGATCTCAGAAACCGAGGGAGACTGTATGATGGGTCTCAGAAACCGAGGGCGGCTGTATGATGGGTCTCAGAAACCGAGGGAGGCTGTATGATGAGTCGCACTAAGGTGTGACTTATTGGGGTCGCACCAAGTTGTGAATGTTGGGGGAGTCGCACTAATGTGTGATTTTTTTGGGTAGGTAACTCAGAATGGAAAACCGCTCAGGCTCAAGCTCCCGACCCCCACTCCTACTCTCCCTCACCTCCTCTCATCTCCCCCTATCCTCCATCACCCACTACCTCCCCAACACCTCTCCTGCATCACCATCCACCCTTCCTCCACCTCCCCTCATCTCCCCTCATCTTCCCCTTACCTCCTCAACCTCTTATCTAACCTTCCCCAACACCTTGGATTAACCTTTTTTAAGCACGATCATTTATGATCTTGAACCACCCCTTCCATCACCCACTCCCTCACCTCCCCCTTCCACCTACATCGTCACCACTACCCTCCTACCTCCCCCTCATCCCCCCTTCACCTCAACCTTCAGGATCACCAATGCTCCTGCTCCTCAGATCAAGAGTCTCCCTCAACCTCCATCTTCCCTACTCTCCTCACCTCTCCTTCTACCTCCAGGACCACCAACATAAGGGTTCTAGAACATACTAAGCCAAGTCAATTAATGGACAGTGTTGAAAGATTCTTCCGTGACGACTCAACGCCCGCAGCTACCACTGGGTCTTTCCTCCCAGGAGCCGTCTATACTCGAACCCTGAGCTGATGAGGGATAAAGGGGAGATTATGATGTTGTCCCAAATAAGCGTATATTTCAGCATTTCATTTTAGCAAATTAATGCTGAATAAATTTGTACTCACTTGTTTTTAGGGAAATGCTACAAGCTAAGTCAAAGAGTAAATAATGGACTGTAATGGGACTTACCTTGAAAGAGAGCTCTCGCCTACGCAGCCGTCCCTGTAGGCGATGTCTTGAGAAGCTGTCGTATGCACTCCCTAACGGCTGTGTGAAACAAAATGTTGTTTAAGTATAATTACCCCTATGGGGTGTTGTATCAGTATTTCAGTAACTGAATACTGATGGGAATATATACTTATTTGTCTTGAGCTGAAAAGCCCGCCTATAACCGAGTGTAAGATACATCTAGAAAGAAATGAACCAGCTATCTGCTAGTCTCATTAATTACTAGACCTACCTGGGTGTCTGTATTGAACCCATATGTGACTCGGATATCGGAGTCTTGATTGAAGCAGAGGTGTTCTTTGAAGAATGTCGCACTACACTCTGTCAGGGTCGCAACACTCGTTGTCACACACGAGTATTGTTTATCATTTACAGTCTTGTCACTAAAGAAGCTGTTATCACTTATCTGTAAGTGTCTGCTGTATCTTTCAAGATTCTTTTATGCACAAAAACGTGCAGAACAGTGTTCTTTGTTCATTATCCCGGAGTCAATGTGTCCCTTGGCAGGATTAAACGCAATGACTCACGCCGCACTTCGCTTGCCCCCAGCTACAAAGGAAAAACTGTCATAGCATATTTCCCCTGCTTACCAAACTTCCAACAGGTAGCAAAGTAGAATGCTTGATTTCTTGATATGTTTCAATCACTTAGAGTTCATTATGTCCCACATGTGAACAATGTGTGGTAGAAGTTTTCCTGTGCCTTTACTGTTGTGGTACGAAGATTAATCACTCTCGGTATAACTCACATTGGTTGCAACACTGGTCTCTGGCAAGGAGTTGCATGACCTGTGACTGGTACACGCTGGTTAAACATCTGCTTGTAATTAGTTGATGTGGAAGTAAACAAGATGCTTGCTCCTTCTGAGAGGGCTGGGCCCATCAGGGCTGAAAAGGGCTGAAGGAGGCTGATATCCCGCTCCTGGAGAAATTTCTCCACACGTCTATAGGACAGCCTCAATCACCTTATTTCTACTCGAAACTGCAGTTTAGGTTTAACGAGAGATTGAGACCTACCTTGCTCTTTGTACCATGAGTGGTGGTGGTGTTGACAGCGCCACATACGACTTGATTGGAGCAGTAGTATCTATCGCACTGTTGTACTGTCCTTCACTCAGTCGAGAATGTTCCACAACACGAACTGTTACACTACCCTAAATCAAGGTTTGTCCTTTACTTCGTGGTATTTTCACAACAGGAAGATAGTTATACTTCACTGTAATAGTTCTACCGTGAATTCTGAGATTGTCACTGCACGAGAAAGGTAAACACGAGGATCACTGATGTTCGTTGTTCGTTCTTCTTGCGTGAAGTACGTTCCCCCGTTCGTATCTTTAAGCAATCTGAGCCCTGCAGCACACTTCATACTGGGTGCGGCCCCAGATTGCTGACTTCAGCATGATTTCCCTCCTTGCTTACATCGTCACAGTATTAATTATCAGCAAGAAAGAGCAGAGGACGAAAGCAGAAGGAGAATGGAATGAATGATTCTTCAGAGTTCCAAAGACAATTCATCTAATTTCACGAAAACGAAAGTGGAAAACGTATAATAACAGGGAAATGTAGAGTGGAAAATTAAACTAGACAAAACATTCCATAAAGTTTACTCAGACATAAAACAAACAAACGTAAAACATTCAGTAACTAAATCAAACACTGAAGATTTTAAAGAAAAAATTGAAAACGATAAACATAAATTGAAAACCTGAATCAAAGCTAAAACAAGAACATCAATGTGCCTCTTCCTCCACCCTGAGGAAAGATGCAACAGCTAAGATCCACTGTGGTCTAGAGTCACGTATGTAGATTAACTGCCAGTAGAGATACGAGGGTAGAAGCAGAAGATTCGAACACCTATTACTGAGGATGGAGATAGTTACACCCGTAAAAGAATAGGTACGAGCCCTCATGAGGAGTGCACATCGAAAGAGGTTGTATTAAAACAGAACACTGGCTCAGACTTGTGTCAACCGTTGCCGGTAAACCCAGCGGACTGACATTTCAGCCATTCATGTGCCATAAAGAAAGTAAGGTAAGTTCACCACACTGAATGTTTTGCATTTATAAAGGCTGATATTTTTTTCTTTTTGAGATGTGATAATCGTTCCGTAAACAGCCAGTTACGTCTAGTCTCTCATGATTCGATTTACTTAAAGCCGACATTTTAGTGAATCTAATGCATTCTAACAATCCTTGTTTGAAATTAATTTCAATTAAAAGTGCTGTTTGAAGGAAGAGGTGAAGTATTTTTTTCACGTAGCACCGCTACCACAACGGCAGAATCATAGAATTAAGTAGGGATGGCTTCCATAGACGAGAAGAGGCAAATGGAGTAGAGAAAATCACTGACTTTCAGAGTTTTAAACCGAAATTTAAGTAGCCAGTCAGGATATGTGAGAGAGAAACACAGAAGATACCATCACAACAAGAGTTTCACTCACTCGGTAAGAAGTGAGAGAATTAGAATTTAACTTTGCGTTATGAGCTAAAAAAAACATCAAGACAGGTAATAACTGCAAGAAAAATAATCTCACATAATAAATGAGCAAAAAAACACAGATAAGTGATTATTTACCACCATCAGAGAGCCATGTTTCACATTCACCTATTCATCCATAGTACATGTAATGCGAAGAAAGAATCTGAAACTGGTATATCTCTGAAACACATTTTTCATCCTTAAACAGCCACATCACAGCCGCTCCTCCATGTAACAAGGTTTTGTACAATATAATATACCAATGAATTTTTCCTTAGCGTTCAAATGATTTCTCTACTTTTATTTGATAGACATATCCATTATTTTTACGAGGATACTTCTCGCCAAGACGAAGATATGCGCATATACCCAGAAGTGTATATCTCCCGGTGTATATACACAGGCCTTTACATTGATTTCTATTTAAGAACAAGTAAAGTATTCTTGACTGGTAGTGGATAAAGAAGACGCATCTTAAAAGGCTGTCAGATAATTGAAATATAAAAGTCAGCAAAATACGCTTACACTTAAGAAATCAAAAATAACAATGTTCTTAAATACCAGCATAATGTGCGCTTTTTTCCATTTGTCCACCATTTTATTTTACAGTAAATAATTCACCTCTTCCTTACCAGTAAATAAAAAAAATATTGAATAGCTCTCTAACATTACCTTTCCAATCCCTAATCCGATTATTTTATTATCATCACACAATACATAGAGGCTAAAGAAAGAAGGAGCTGTACAGTGGCCTCCTGGTGCATGCTTAGCATGTCCAAGTCACACTCGCTTAAAAAGGAAGAAGCACTACTGCGTGCCTACTGGACCACCAACACCCACATATGTACTTGACAAATTCTTGCAGTATCTTCTATACCACTTAGATATTTGTCATCCATATACAGTGTATTAATTCGTTTTACATTTATCTCCTTCCTTCCTTCCTTCCTTCCTTCCTTCCTTCCTTCCTTCCTATCTTCCTTCCTTCCTTCCTTCCTTCCTTCCTTCTTGCCTTCCTTTCTTTACTCCTTCCTTCCTTATTTCCTTCCTTCCTTCCTTCTTTCCCTCCTTCCTGCCTTCCTTCCTGCCTTCATTCCTTCCCTATTTCCTTCCTGCCTTCCTTCCTTCCTTCTTTCCTTCCTGCCTTCCTTCCTTCCTGCCTTCCTTCCCTCCTTCCTTCCATCCTTCCTTCTTTCATGCCTGCCTTCCTTCCTTCCTTCCTTCCTTTCTGCCTTCCTTCCTTCCTTCTTTCCTGCCTTCCCTCCTTCCTTCCTTCCTTCCTTCCTTCCTATCTTCCTTCATTCCTGCCTTCCTTCCTTTATTCCATCCTTCCTTTATTCCTTCCCTTCTTATTTCCTTCCTTCCTCCCTTCCTGCCCTCCTGCCTTCCTTACTTCCTTCCTTCCTGCCTGCCTGCCTTTCTGCCTTCCTTCCTGCCTTCCTTCCTGCCTTCCTTCCTTCCTTCCTTCCTTCCTTCCTTCCTGTCTTCCTTTCTTTTTCCCTTCCATCCTTTCTGCCTTCCTGCCTTCCTTCCTGCCTTCCTCCCTGCCTTCCTTCCTTCCTTTCTTCCTTCCTTCTTTCCTTCCTGCCTTCCTTTCTTCCTTCCTTCATTCCTTCCTTTCTGCCTTCCTGCCTTCCTTCCTGCCTTTCTTCCTTCCTTCTTTATTTCCTTCCTTCCGTCTTCCTTCCTTCCTGCCTTCCTTCCTCCATTCCTGTCTTCCTTCCTGCCTTCCTTCCTTCCTTTATGCCTTCCTTCTTTATTGCCTTCATTCCTGCCTGCCCTCCTTCCTCCCTGCCTTCCTTTCTTCCCTCCTTCCTTCCTTCCTTTCTGCCTTCCTTCCTTCCTTCCTTCCATCCTTCCTTCTCTCCTTCCTAAGTTCCTTTCTTCCTGCCTTCCTTCCTTCCTTCCTGCCTTCCCTCTTTCCTTCCTTCCATCATTCCTTCCTTCCTTCCTTTTTCCTTCCTTCCTGCCTTCCTTCCTCCATTCCTGTCTTTCTTCCTTCCTGCCTTCCTTCCTTCCTTCCTTCCTCCCTTCCTGCCTTCCTGCCTTCCGTCCTTCCTTCCTTCCTCCCTTCCTTCCTTCCTTCCTTCCTCTCTTCCTTCCTTCCTTCCTTCCTGCCTTCCTTCCTGCTTTCTTTCCTCCCTGCCTTCCTTTCTTCGTTCCTTCCTTCCTTTCTGCCTTCCTTCCCTCCATCCTTCCTTCCTGCCTTCCTTCCTTCCTGCCTTCCTTCCTTCCTTCCTTCCTTCCTGCCTTCCCTCTTTGCTCCCTTCCTTCCTTCCTCCCTTCCTTTCTGCCTTCCTGCCTTTCTTCCTTCCTTTCTTCCTGCCTTCCTTCATTCCTTCCTTCCTTCCTGTCTTCCTTCCTTCTTTCCTTTTTTCTTCCTTTCTGCCTTCCTGCCTTCCTTCGTTCCTTCCTTCCTGCCTTCCTTCTTTCCTTTCTTCCTTCTTGCCTTCCTTCCTTTCTTTCTTCATTCCTTCTTGCCTTCATTCCTTCCTTCCTTCCTTCATTAATTCATTCCTTCCTTCCTTCCTTCCTTCCTTCCCGCCTTCCTTCATGCCTTCCTTCCATCCTTCCTTCCTTCCTTTTTTTCTTCCTTCCTTCCTGTCTTCCTTTCTTCCTCCCTTCCATCCTTTCTGCCTTCCTACCTTCCTTTCCGCCTTCCTCCCTGCCTTTCTTCCTTCCTTGTTTCCTTCCTGCCTTCCTTTCTTCCTTCTTTCCTTCCTTCCTGCCTTCCTTCCTTCCTTCCTGCCTTTCTTCCTTCCTTCCTTCCTTCCATCCTTCTATCTTCCTTGCTTCCTGCCTTCCTTCCTCCATTCCAGTCTTCCTTCCTGCCTTCCTTCCTTCCTTCATGCCTTCCTTCTTTATTGCTTTACTTCCTTCTTGCCCTCCTTCCTCCCTGCCTTCCTTTTTTCCTTCCTTCCTTCCTGCCTTCCATCCCTCTTTCCTTCCTTCCGTCATTCTTTCCTTTCTTTCTTCCTTCCTTCTTCCTTCCTTCCTGCCTTCCTTCCTTCCTTCCTTCTTTTATTCCTTCCTTCCTTCCTGCCTTCCTTCCTTCCTCCATTTCTGTCTTCCTTCCTTCCTGCCTTCCTTCCTTCCTTCCATCATCCTTCCTTCCTTCCTTCCATCCATCCTTCCTTCTTTCCTTCCTTCCTTCCTTCCTTCCTTCCTCCTTCCTTCCTTCCTTCTTTCCTTCCTTCCTTCCTTCATTCATTCCTTCCTTCCTGCCTTCTCTGTTTCCTCCCTTCCTTTCTGCCTTCCTGCCTTCCTTCCTTCCTTCCTGCCTTCCTTCATTCCTTCCTTCTTTTCTTCCTGTCTTCCTTCCTTCCTTTCCTTTTTCCTTCCTTTCTGCCTTCCTGCCTTCCTTCGTTCCTTCCTGCCTTCCTTCCTTCCTTTCTTCCTTTCTTCCTTCTTGCCTTCCTTCCTTATTTCCTTCATTCCTTCTTGCCTTCATTCCTTCCTTCCTTCCTTCAATCATTCATTAATTCATTCCTTCCTTCCTTCCTTCCCTCCTGCCTTCCTTTATGCCTTCCTTCCTTCCTTCATTCCTTCCTTCTTTCCTTTTCTTCCTTCCTTACTTCCATCCTTACTCCCTTCTTTCCTTAATTCATACCTTACTTCCTTCCTTCCTTCCGTCATTCCTGCCTTTCTTCATTCCTTCCTTCCTTCCTTCCTTCCGTCCTTCCTGCCTTCCTTTCTTCCTTCCTTACTTCCGTCCGTCCTGCCTTCTTTCGTTCCTTCCTACCTTCCTTCCTTATTTTCTTATTGACTTCCTTCATTCCTTCCTTCCTTCCTTCCTTCCTGCTTTCCTTCCTTCCTTCCGTCCTTCCATCCTTCCTTCCTTCCTGCCTTCATTCCTTCCTTCCTACCTTCCTTCATTCCTTCCTGCCTTCCTTCCTTCCTTCCTTACTTACTTCCGTCCTTCCTGCCTTCCTTCCTATCTTCCTTCCTTCCTGCCTTCCTTCCTTCCTTCCGTCCTTCCTGCCTTCTTTCGTTCCTTCCTACCTTTCTTCCTTCCTTCCTGCTTTCCTTCATTCCTTCCTTCCTTCCTTCATTCATTCCTGCCTTCCTTCCTTCCTTCCTTCCTTCCATCCTTCCTTCCTTCCTGCCTTCCTTCCTTCCTTCCTACCTTCCTTCCTTCCTTCCTGCCTTCCTTTCTTCCTTCCTTCTTTCCATCCTTACTTCCGTCCTTCCTGCCATCCTTCCTACCTTCCTTCCTTCCTGCCTTCCTTCATTCATTCCTTCCTTCCTTCCTTCATTCCTTCCTGCCTTCCTTAATTACTTCCTTCCATCCTTCCTGCCTTCCTTCCTACCTTCCTTCCTTCCTTCCTTCCTTCCTGCCTTCCTTCCTTTCTTCCTTCCTTCATTCCATCATTCCTTCATGCCTTCCTGCCTTCCTTCCTTCCATCCTTCCTCCTTCCCTCCTACCTTCCTTCCTTCCTTCCTTCCTTCCATCCTTCTTTCCTTCCTGCCTTCCTTCCTTCCTTCCTACCTTCCTTCCTTCCTACCTTCCTTCCTTCCTTCCTGCCTTTCTTTCTTTCTTCCTTCTTTCCATCCTTACTTCCGTTCTTCCTGCCATCCTTCCTACCTTCCTTCCTTCCTTCCTGCCTTCCTTCATTCATTCCTTCCTTCCTTCATTCCTGCCTTCCTTAATTCCTTCCTTCTATCCTTCCTCCCTTCCGTTCTGCCTTCCTTCCTTCATACCTTCCTTCCTTCCTTCCTTCTTTCCTGCCTTCCTTCCTTTCTTCCTTCCTTCATTCCATCATTCCTTCCTGCCTTCCTGCCTTCCTGCCTTCCTTCCTTCCATCCTTCCTCCTTCCTTCCTGCCTTCCTTCCTTCCTTCCTTCCGTCCTCCCTGCCTTCCTTCCTTGAGTACTTTTTAATCTCCTGAGCCATACGATCAGCATGTTAGAAAAGAATCTTTCTAAGTGATATACACTAGTTTATGTTGGAAAGTTAATCCTAGTTCCTACGAAACTATATCAAATACTGAAGTGTTTCCGTCTCTGCCATGTGTAGTATTGATGGTATGTTGCCGTCTCTGTCACCTGTAGTATTGATGGTATGTTACTGTCTCTGTCACATGTAGTATTGATGGTATGTTGCCGTCTCTGTCACATGTAGTATTGATGGTGTGTTACTGTCTCTGTCACATGTAGTATTGAAGGTATGTTGCTGTCTCTGTCACATGTAGTATTGAAGGTATGTTGCTGTCTCTGTCACATGTAGTATTGATGGTATGTTGCCGTCTCTGTCACATGTAGTATTGATGGTGTGTTACTGTCTCTGTCACATGTAGTATTGATGGTATGTTGCCGTCTCTGTCACATGTAGTATTGATGGTATGTTGCCGTCTCTGTCACATGTAGTATTGATGGTATGTTGCCGTCTCTGTCACATGTAGTATTGATGGTATGTTGCCGTCTCTGTCACATGTAGTATTGATGGTATGTTGCCGTCTCTGTCACATGTAGTATTGATGGTATGTTGCCGTCTCTGTCACATGTAGTATTGATGGTATGTTGCCGTCTCTGTCACATGTAGTATTGATGGTATGTTACTGTCTCTGTCACATGTAGTATTGAAGGTATGTTGCTGTCTCTGTCACATGTAGCATTGAGGCATGTTGCTGTCTCTGTCACATGTAGTATTGATGGTATGTTACTGTCTCTGTCACGTGTAGTATTGATGGTATGTTACTGTCTCTGTCACGTGTAATATTGATGGTATGTTGCTGTCTCTGTCACATGTAGTATTGATGGTATGTTGCTGTCTCTGTCACATGTAGTATTGATGGTATGTTGCCGTCTCTGTCACATGTAGTATTGAAGGTATGTTGCTGTCTCTGTCACATGTAGTATTGATGGTATGTTGCCGTCTCTGTCACATGTAGTATTGATGGTATGTTGCCGTCTCTGTCACATGTAGTATTGATGGTATGTTGCTGTCTGTCACATATAGTATTGATGGTATGTTGCCGTCTCTGTCACATGTAGTATTGATGGTATGTTGCTGTCTCTGTCACATATAGTATTGATGGTATGTTGCCGTCTCTGTCACATGTAATATTGATGGTATGTTGCCGTCTCTGTCACATGTAGTATTGATGGTATGTTGCTGTCTGTCACATGTAGTATTGATGGTATGTTGCCGTCTCTGTCACATGTAGTATTGATGGTATGTTGCTCTCTCTGTCACGTGTAGTATTGATGGTATGTTGCTGTCTCTGTCACATGTAGTATTGATGGTATGTTGCCGTCTCTGTCACATGTAGTATTGATAGTATGTTGCCGTCCCTGTCACATGTAGCATTGATGGTATGTTGTTGTCTCTGTCACATGTAGTATTGATGGTATGTTGCCGTCTCTGTCACATGTAGTATTGATGGTATGTTGCTGTCTCTGTCACATGTAGTATTGATGGTATGTTGCTGTCTCTGTCACATGTAGTATTGATGGTATGTTGCTGTCTCTGTCACATGTAGTATTGATGGTATGTTGCCGTCTCTGTCACATGTAGTATTGATGGTATGTTGCCGTCTCTGTCACATGTAGTATTGAAGGTATGTTGCTGTCTCTGTCACATGTAGTATTGATGGTATGTTGCCGTCTCTGTCACATGTAGTATTGATGGAGTGTTGCTGTCTCTGTCACATGTAGTATTGATGGTATGTTGCCGTCTCTGTCACATGTAGTATTGAAGGTATGTTGCCGTCTCTGTCACATGTAGTATTGATAGTATGTTGCCGTCTCTGTCACATGTAGTATTGATGGTATGTTGCCGTCTCTGTCACATGTAGTATTGATGATATGGTGCCGTCTCTGTCACATGTAGTATTGATGGTATGTTGCTGTCTCTGTCACATGTAGTATTGATGGTATGTTGCTGTCTCTCTCACATGTAGTATTGATGGTATGTTGCAGTCTCTGTCACATGTAGTATTGATAGTATGTTGCCGTCCCTGTCACATGTAGTATTGATGGTGTGTTGCTGTCTCTGTCACATGTAGTATTGATGGTGTGTTGCTGTCTCTGTCACATGTAGTATTGATGGAGTGTTGCTGTCTCTGTCACATGTAGTATTGATGGTGTGTTGCATCTCTCATTCACATGTAGTATTGATGGAGTGTTGCTGTCTCTGTCACATGTAGTATTGATGGTATGTTGCCGTCTCTGTCACATGTAGTATTGATGGTATGTTGCTGTCTCTGTCACATGTAGTATTGATGGTATGTTGCCGTCTCTGTCATATGTAGTATTGATGGTATGTTGCCGTCTCTGTCATATGTAGTATTGATGGTATGTTGCCGTCTCTGTCATATGTAGTATTGATGGTATGTTGCCGTCTCTGTCACATGTAGTATTGATGGTATGTTGCCGTCTCTGTCACATGTAGTATTGATGGTATGTTGCTGTCTCTGTCACATGTAGTATTGATGGTATGTTGCCGTCTCTGTCACATGTAGTATTGATGGTATGTTGCTGTCTCTGTCACATGTGGTATTAATATGTTGCTGTCTCTGTCACATGTAGTATTGATGATATGTTGCCGTTTCTGTCACATGTAGTATTGATGATATGGTGCCGTCTCTGTCACATGTAGTATTGATGATATGTTGCCGTTTCTGTCACATGTAGTATTGATGGTATGTTGCCGTCTCTGTCACATGTAGTATTGATGATATATTGCCGTCTCTGTCACGTGTAGTATTGATGGTATGTTGCCGTCTCTGTCACATGTAGTATTGATGGTATGTTGCCGTCTCTGTCACATGTACTATTGATGGTATGTTGCCGTCTCTGTCACATGTACTATTGATGGTATGTTGCTGTCTCTGTCACATGTAGTATTGATGGTATGTTGCAGTCTCTGTCACATGTAGTATTGATAGTATGTTGCCGTCTCTGTCACATGTACTATTGATGGTATGTTGCCGTCTCTGTCACATGTAGTATTGATGGTATGTTGCCGTCTCTGTCACATGTACTATTGATGGTATGTTGCCGTCTCTGTCACATGTACTATTGATGGTATGTTGCCGTCTCTGTCACATGTACTATTGATGGTATGTTGCTGTCTCTGTCACATGTAGTATTGATGGTATGTTGCAGTCTCTGTCACATGTAGTATTGATAGTATGTTGCCGTCTCTGTCACGTGTAGTATTGATGGTGTGTTGGTGTCTCTGTCACATGTAGTATTGATGACATGTTGCCGTCTCTGTCACATGTAGTATTGATGGTATGTTGCCGTCTCTGTCACATGTAGTATTGATGATATGTTGCCCTCTCTGTCACATGTAATATTGATGATATGTTGCCGTTTCTGTCACATGTAGTATTGATGGTATGTTGCTGTCTCTGTCACATGTAGTATTGATGATATGTTGCCGTCTCTGTCACATGTAGTATTGATGGTATGTTGCTGTCTCTGTCACATGTAGTATTGATGGTATGTTGCTGTCTCTCTCACATGTAGTATTGATGGTATGTTGCAGTCTCTGTCACATGTAGTATTGATGGTATGTTGCCGTCTCTGTCACGTGTAGTATTGATGGTGTGTTTGTGTCTCTGTCACATGTAGTATTGATGGTAAGTTGCCGTCTCTGTCACATGTACTATTGATGGTATGTTGCTGTCTCTGTCACATGTAGTATTAATGGCATGTTGCAGTCTCTGTCACATGTAGTATTGATGGTATGTTGCCGTCTCTGTCACATGTAGTATTAATGGCATGTTGCAGTCTCTGTCACATGTAGTATTGATGGTATGTTGCCGTCTCTGTCACATGTACTATTGATGGTATGTTGCTGTCTCTGTCACATGTAGTATTAATGGCATGTTGCAGTCTCTGTCACATGTACTATTGATGGTATGTTGCTGTCTCTGTCACATGTAGTATTAATGGCATGTTGCAGTCTCTGTCACATGTAGTATTGATGGTATGTTGCCGTCTCTGTCACATGTACTATTGATGGTATGTTGCCGTCTCTGTCACATGTACTATTGATGGTATGTTGCTGTCTCTGTCACATGTACTATTGATGGTATGTTGCTGTCTCTGTCACATGTAGTATTAATGGCATGTTGCAGTCTCTGTCACATGTAGTATTGATGGTATGTTGCCGTCTCTGTCACATGTAGTATTGGCGGTATGTTGCCGTCTCTGTCACATGTAGTATTGGCGGTATGTTGCCGTCTCTGTCACATGTAGTATTGATGGTGTGTTGGTGTCTCTGTCACATGTAGTATTGATGGTATGTTGCTGTCTCTGTCACATGTAGTATTCATGGAGTGTTGCTTCTCTCACTCACATGTAGTACTGATAGAGTGTTGCTTCTCTCACTCACATGTAGTATTGATAGAGTGTTGCTTCTCTCACTCACATGTAGTATTGATAGAGTGTTGCTTCACTCACTCACATGTAGTATTGATCGAGTGTTGCTTCTCTCACTCACATGTTGTACTGATAGAGTGTTGCTTCTCTCACTCACATGTAGTACTGATAGAGTGTTGCTTCTCTCACTCACATGTAGTACTGATAGAGTGTTGCTTCTCTCACTCACATGTAGTATTGATAGAGTGTTGCTTCTCTCACTCACATGTAGTACTGATAGAGTGTTGCTTCACTCACTCATATTGCTTCATTAATTTGCTGATTCATAAAAAGTCTCTAATATATTCTGGATTTCTGTTGAACATTTATTTACGGTTCAAACATCAAAGGTAGCACAATATATTTTTTGGGTTAAAATCACCAATTACAATATATTTTTTCTTTATCCCTGTCACTTTTCACTAACAGGGCCATTAGTATATTATGTAGCTCTATATTTTTCTTCTCAATTTTTTTCCTCCCCGAATTTTTATTAAGTCGTGAGCTGCGTGGACTGACTTCCATGATTCTCTGATCATTATTTTCGATTGATTCTACTAGCATATCAACATTATTTTTGCTATTAAATATTAATTACTGATTTTTTTATTATTGTCAATCCCGGTTTAATATAATTTCTACACACTGAATATTTTCAGTCGAATATAAAGTCTTTTTACATGTGTTTTTTTTTCTGTTCAGCTTCACTTCGAAAAACTATTTCAAGTTTCGTCTTGTTCATTATGTATGTTTTACCTGTTATCCCATTTATGTTCAAGATTGATGGACTCAAGGCTGAGGGACTGATTATCTCAAACTCCTCCTGTTCTTCACCATTCTCATTTGTATGGACTGATGAAGCCACTGTATGACGAAACGTTTCCGCATTAAAGATTCCCAAATGATGCACATGTGTCTAATTTATCAACTTGTCGGTTCTCTGAACCATTCATCTACATATGTTACTGCAGTATATAAAACCTTTACATATATGTTCCATTCATTGTTTTCTGTTTACCACATATTTTAGTTTGGTTACCATCTGTCATGTCATCTGTTCCTTGAGAACCTTTTTCAGAGGTTGTTACGGACGTATTTCCCAGGTCCGTAACAATCATAAAGTTCGCTATTTTTACTCTAGCTTCCTTTCAAAGGTCTTATGTAATCTCGTGTTTTCTTGTAACCATCAATGCTTTGTCTTTAGCTCTGTTTACCACTTTTTCTTTATCCTTAACCTGTGTTAAATGTCCTCAATGGCGCTCTCTTTTATTCATATTTTCCAGTTCACTAATATCTCGCTATAAGTTTGTCTATGATAATACATATTTTAACAAATATATGCCAGTTAGTACTTTTTTGTAAGCACGTCGGCCGTTTCCCACCGAGGAAGATTGTGCCAAAAAGAAAGAAAAGCCCAAAGAGAAAGAAAAAACTTTCATCATTCAACACTTTCACCATCAGTCATACATAATCACATATAATACTATAAAATATAGGGGGTGGTAGGAGAAAGAAATATTCATACAGCTCCGGGGAGAACCTTGAGTTTTCCCTGAAGTACGTTTATTCTCTTCTCTGAGGATGAGGGTCCCCAGTAAAGTTCTAGAGGTGGTACCTCCCTCTACATTACAATATATATATATATATATATATAGTACAGAAGATTTAAGAGATACATTGTTGATATAAAGGTGACATATACGGTACATGTTGTTACGTGTGTATCACCGATTATAAGGCGAAAATCTCATCCAGCTCCTCAGAGCTGGGGCGTGTACCCAAAATACAGCAGGCATTACCCCTTTGAACAGCCGCACTGAGCCGCTGGAACAGAAAACTAGCTGCCCTGGGATCCCTAGTTACCCTGATGAGTCTTTTTCCCAGCTCCTTAAGGAATTTAGATGCACTCTTTCCCCATGAGCCAAGGGTCTCTGAGCCTATGGGAACAAACATATAATGATGGGCAAGTTCTCCATATTTTCTAGACTTTTGGGACTCCCTGAAGCTGGCAGCTGCCCCTCCTTCCTCCCTGGTGTATTGGAGATAGGTATCAGCCAAGGTAGATGCACATGTATAGTCCCACACCACCTGCTTCCCATCTATTATATATATATATATATATATATATATATATATATTGTATATATATATATATATATATATATATATATATATATAAGTAGGTGAGTTTTCTACAGAGCGGTCTCCTTTCCTGAGCGGTCTCCCACCGTATGGTCTCCTCCTCTGAGCGGTCTCCCATGGTACGGTCTCCTCCTCTCAGCGGTCTCCACGGTACGGTCTCCTCTGAGCGGTCTCCTTTTCACACCTTTATGTTAATGACCTTGACCTCACACACGACCCCCACCCACGACCCCCACCCACGACCCTCACCCACGACCCCCACCCATGACCCCCACCCACAACCCTCCACCCACGACCCCCCACCCACGACCCCCACCCTCGACCACCTCCCCCTCCTCCCACGACCCCCCCCCACGACCCCCCCCCCCCCCCCCCCCCCCGCCCCCACCCTCGACCCCACCCACAACCCCGACCGTCTGCGCCGCCCAACCGGGGCCCGCCAGCGGCGACTCGCGCCCGCCCGCGCCTTCTGCAGCGTCGTCCGGATCGCCCTCGCTCCCCGAATTTTTTTCCGATTTTTTCGATTTTTTTTTGAATTTCTTGTGCTCTCCATCTCCTCGGATCAACACCCTCCCCCACTCCACCCCATCCCAAAATTTCTGCTCCATCTCCTCGGATCAACACCCTCCCCCACTCCCCCCCCACCCCAAAATTTCTGCTCCACTTCCTTGGATCAAGTTTTTCTCGATATCAATAATACAAAGATTTCCCCCACCATCCACTTCTACCTCAAATATTCCTGCTCTACTTCCTTGGATCAAGTTTTTCTCGATATCAATAATACAAAGATTTCCCCCACCATCCACTTCTACCTCAAATATTCCTGCTCTACTTACTTGGAACAAGTTTTTCTCGATATCAATAATACCAAGACTCCATCTCCTTGGATCAAGTTTTTTTTGGATTCCCCCCTCTGGGGGGTAAGCATTCAAATGAACTCCCCTTATGGGGCATGGTACTTTCTCTTACTACAGGTCTAAACAAGTGTGACGTCACCCCACCTGTGTTTACTCGGCGGTCAGTGACGTCACGTGATGACCTCACACACACAGGCTGAATCTTGTCGACTTCCCCCTATGTCAGTGACGTCACGTGATGACCACACACACACAGGCTGAATCTTGTCGAGCAGACAATAAAATACAGGATAACACTAATACACAATATTTTCATTTATTTATTTATTATACAACCAATGCATTTCATATACATACAAAAAAAATTCATTGAAAAAAAAGGTACAATTCATTGACTAAAATCAACATATTTTTCTCTTGAAGAAATTCTGTGCATTTTGTTCTGGATCTTCTTCGTCGTCACCATCTCAATATTACACATTTCATATACAACATAGGGAAAACATTACACATTTTCACTCTTAACCCAGGATAACCCAAATAATTCCACATTTTTTCGTTAATACCCACAACAATCCACAATTTCTTTACAAAATACAACACAAGTCTAGACATTTTTCTCGTTTTAACTATTTCATCAGAAAAAATCACCACAACACTTACAACTTATAACCACTTTTCGATAAATTCACTAGTCACAATTTTACATATTACGAAGTTAATACTCACACACACACACACACACACACACACACACACACACACACACACACACACACACAACGAGTCATGGTACGTGACGAGGTGTCAGAGTGGGCGCCTGTGACAAGCGGGGTTCCACAGGGGTCAGTCCTAGGACCTGTGCTGTTCTTGGTATATGTGAACGACATAACGGAAGGGATAGACTCAGAAGTGTCCTTGTTTGCAGATGATGTGAAGTTAATGAGAAGAATCAAATCGGATGAGGATCAGGCAGGACTACAAAGAGACCTGGACAGGCTACAAGCCTGGTCCAGTAACTGGCTCCTTGAGTTTAACAATGCCAAATGCAAAGTCATGAAGATTGGGGAAGGGCAAAGAAGACCGCAGACACAATATAGTTTAGATGGCCAAAGACTGCAAACTTCACTCAAGGAAATAGATCTGGGGATGAGTATAACACCGAGCATATCTCCTGAGGCGCACATCAATCAGATAACTTCTGCAGCATATGGGCACCTGGCAAACCTACGGATAGCGTTCCGATACCTCAGCAAGGATTCGTTCAATACTCTGTATACCATTTAAGTCAGGCCCATACTGGAGTATGCAACACCATTTTGGAATCCACACCTAGTCAAGCACGTCAAGAAATTAGAGAAGGTGCAAAGGTTTGCGACAAGACTAGTCCCAGAGGTACGGGGATTGTCCTACGAAGAAAAGTTGAGGGAAATCGGCCTGACGACACTGGAGGACAGGAGGGTCAGGGGAGACATGATAACGACTTATAAAATACTGCGCGGAATAGACAAGGTGGACAAAGACGGGATGTTCCAGAGATGGGACACATACACAAGAGGTCACAATTGGAAGTTGAAGACTCAGATGAATCAAAGGGATGTTAGAAAGTATTTCTTCAGTCATAGAGTGGTCAGGCCGTGGAATGGCCTAGAAAGTGAAGTAGTGGAGGCGGGAACCATACACAACACCCCACAACAACAACCCACTTATAACATCTTTTTTTGGTATCTCTAGTTCGACAACAACACCCACAACACCCACAACCCACAACACCCACAACCCACAACACCCACAACAACAACCCACTTATAACATCTTTTTTGGTATCTCTAGTTCGTCAACAACACCCACAACCCACAACACTCACAACCCACAACACCCACAACAACAACCCGCTTATAAAAATTTTTTTGTATCTCTAGTTCGACAACAATACCCACAACCCACAACACCCACTACCCACTTATAACATCTTTTTGGTATCTCTAGTTCGACAACACCCACAACCCACAACACCCACAACCCACAACACCCCACAACCCACAACACCCACAACAACAACAACCCACTTATAACATCTTTTTCGATATCTCTAGTTCGACAACAATACCCACAACCCTCATCACTTACCAATTTATTCACAATTTTTCCTCTTTCGATACAATTTTTTCCCTTTCTTTTTATTGAATCTTAAAATGTAATACACATTCCTCCCTACATTGCTAAAATTCTAATAAAATCCTCTCCATACCCATCTCCTTGTATCCACATTAATTAATATTATACTCACTACCCAACTACTGCGACATGTTTCTACACACTCCAATCTTTTCCAGTGTATCATAACTTTTCACTTCTATAATTTCTTTTATAATATTCACACATTATCTTTATTTTCAGTAAAATCCCCCCCATATTTCATTAAATTTTTAATACAACCCTCCCCATACCCCTCTCCATCTCACCCACATTTCTTCACACCCACTCACCCGTCTCCCAACACACCTCTTCAGAACAAACAAAAATCACATTTCACATCCATAAATGCATCTCATCACCCATCTCAAATCCACTAAAATCACTGTAACCAATATATTCACAAAATTCTATGACCAACTAACACACACAGACAACTCACTTTACTTTGAACACCTTCAAAACACTCTCATACATCATCATTTGAGACCACCTTTTCTCAATATCTCTTAAGAAATATTCTCTCATCGACAACCTTTATCATCTCACTACAGAACAACCCACAGATTACTTCAAACAATCTTATAAATCATTTGAATACTCACATAAACACATTTGAACATTTTCCAAACAACACTGAAACATTTCCAAGTCAACATTTTGATTACTCCCAAATAAGATTTGACATCTCTAATTTATCTACATTTACATATTTCATTAAATTACAACTCATCCCCCAAATTGTGATTGAAATGTATAAGTTGTGGGTGTGTGTGTATTATTTTTTTTTTTTTTTGGTGATGGTGATATGTTATAGTGCTCATGTTATGTTATGTTATGGATGTTGGTGAAAGTGTCGTGGTATTTTTTGTGTATGTCTTATTTTTGTGCGAATGTTTAAAAAAATAAGTGTTTTCAGTGATCTTAGTAGTTTTGAGATGCATGATCTTAGATTTTTGGTGATCTTGGTGATGAGTGTTGATAGATGATGGTAAACATGATATGAAATTGGTGATCGTGATTTTTGTGTGAATGATTATAAAAATGAGTGTTTTCTGAGATATTAGTGGTGGGGTCATAAAATCTGGCAATCGTCTTGGTTATAGTGTTCTTAGATATTGTGGGTACAACAGGTTGAAACAAGGTGGGTTGGGTGTGATGTTACCGACCGGCAAGTAAACACAGATGGGAGTGTGACGTCACTGGAGGTGACCTCGCCGGTCCTGTGAGGTGTGACATCGTGTGTTGGTGGTAGTGAGGTGAGTGCGCTTAGATATTATCAAATATGCTTTTTTTTGTGTGAACGTTTATAAAAAATGAGTGTTTTCTGTGATATTATATTAGTGATTTTTGAGGTAAGTGAACATGGGTGATTGTTGTTGGCGGTTGTCTTAGATTTATGTGTGTACAAGATATGTTTTCAGCTGATGGTGATCATGTACTAAGTGTTTGTGTATTAGGTTTGTGTTCAAGTTTTTCTTTTTTTGAGCCTATGGGGAGGGAGTTCTTGGATATAGTGATTTGAGGGAATTTCTATAAAATGGGTGTTAGCTGGTGATGCTAAACTTAGTTTCTGGTGATTTTGACGGTGTTTTGGTAGTATTCAGTGGTGATTTGGTAGTAATCAGTAGTGTTTTGGGAATATTCGGCGGTGTTTGATGGTGTTTTTGAAGGTGTTCAAATGATGTGCAGAGTATTTTTGAAGATGTTCAGTGGTGTTTTGGTGATGTTCAGAGTTGGTTCAAAGTTAGTCAGTGTGTTAGTTGTGGTAATGTCTCATGTCATATGTGTATGAGTTAGTTTTTTTTTTTTGTGCTAATGTTGTAAAGTCTGGAGAATGAGGGAGGAGTTTGGTGGATGAGATGTAATTTCGGTTAATGAAATGTGTAAGTGTGAATGTAAATTGGTGAGTGAGTTAGAGAAGACAAAATGTTATGTGATCTTAGTAAAAGTATAGATAGTTTTAGTGATCTTCGTTATGATGATGTTTTAAGAGAATGTGTACAAAAATGTGTGATCTTAGTGGTGGGGTTATAGAATTTGGTAAACGTCTTGATTGTGGTGATCTTAGATATTGGAGATATAAAGTTGAAACAAGTAGCTTCCTTTCAACAAGTTAAATGAAGTAAAAGTGGGGTGTGACGTCGTCAAGTAAGCACAGGATGGAGTGTGATGTCATGGGAGGTATCCCTCTCTGTGTTGGTATGTGTTGGTGGTAGTGAGAGGAGTGTATTAGATATTGTATGGAGTTGGTGATTGTGATTTCTTGTGCGAATGTTTATAAAAATGAGTGGTCATTGGTGATAGTTGATGGAAGTCTTAGTTTTTTTTTTTTGTGTGTGTGTACATGTTATGTTTTCAGTTGGTGGTGATCCTGCTGTAAGTGTTTCGGTGTTGTTTGGAAATGTTCAAAGGTGTTTTTTTGTGAGTATTCAAGTGATTTATGAGAATTTTTTTTTTGCGCTGTTATATAATAGTCTGAGGTGAGGGGGATCGTCTTGGTTATAGTGACTTGAGGGGATTTCTATAAAATGGGTGTTAGTTGGTGGTGTTGATCTTAGTTTCTGGTGATTTTTAGTGTTGTTTGGGCAGTATTCGGTGCTGTTTTGGTAGTATTCAGTGGTGTTTTGGGAGTATTCAAAGGAATTTGATGATGTTTCTTGAATGTGTTCAAATGATGTTTTTGGAGTAATCAAAGGTAATTGATGATGTTTTGTTGTACAAAGTAAAGTGGTGTGTGTGTGTGTGTGTGTGTGTGTGTGTGTGTGTGTTAGTGTTGGTAATGTCTCATGACATAAGTGTATGAGTTAGTTTTTGTGATACTGTTGTAAAAATCTGGAGAAAGGGAGGAGTTTGGGGGATGAGTTGTAATTTAATGAAATATGTAAATGTAGATAAATTAGAGATATCAAATCTTATTTGGGAGTAATCAAAATGTTGACTTGGAAATGTTTCAGTGTTGTTTGGAAAATGTCCAAAGGTGTTTATGTGAGTATTCAAATGATTTATGAGAGTGTTTGAAGTAATCTTAGGGTTGTTCTGTAGTGAGATGATCAAGGTTGTCGATGAGAGAATATTTCTTAAGAGATATTTAGAAAAGGTGGTCTCAAATGATGATGTATGAGAGTGTTTTGAAGGTGTTCAAAGTAAAGTGAGTTGTCTGTGTGTGTTAGTTGGTCATAGAATTTTGTGAATATCTTGGTTATAGTGATTTTAGTGGATTTGAGATGGGTGATGAGATGCATTTATGGATGTGAAATGTGATTTTTGTGTTTGTTCTGAAGAGGTGTGTTGGGAGACGGGTGAGTGGATGTGAAGAAATGTGGGTGAGATGGAGAGGGGTATGGGGAGGGTTATATTAAAAATTTAATGAAATATGGGGGGAATTTTACTGAAAATAAAGATAATGTGTGAATATTATAAAAGAAATTATAGAAGTGAAAAGTTATGATACACTGGAAAAGATTGGAGTGTGTAGAAACATGTCGCAGTAGTTGGGTAGTGAGATTACTTGCTGTGAGTATAATATTAATTTATGTGGATACAAGGAGATGGGTATGGAGAGGATTTTATTAGAATTTTAGCAATGTAGGGAGGAATGTGTATTACATTTTAAGATTCAATAAAAAGAAGGGGAAAAATTTGTATCGAAAGAGGAAAAATTGTGAATAAATTGGTAAGTAATGAGGGTTGTGGGTATTGTTGTCGAACTAGAGATATCGAGAAAGATGTTATAAGTGGGTTGGAAATATAAACACAAATGCAGTATAATATGATCCTTTATTGACAACGTTTCACCCACACAGTGGGCTTTTTCAAGTCACACACGGATCTACCTGGGGTTGGAAGGTACGAGAGTATTTATAGTCATGTTCAGAATGTTGAGGTCAGGTGAAGAATGCTGCATCTGATGATCTACCGGGTGGGGTTATAGAGTCTTGGGTAGCTTGGCAGGGGTATTGGACAAGTTGTAGACCTTCTGCAGTGTTCTATGTTCTTATGTGGGATAGCGATGAAGAAGTTTCTTGGCGAGTGGTTCAGCTATGTTATAGAAGCCAATGTTCTGGTTGAAATTGTTGGTTATAGAGATAAGCGATGATTCCAGGATTCTTCTGTATTGAGTGTTGTCTTCGTTGGCTATAAGTCTTGAGTTTCTGTAGTTAATTAAATGGTTGTGTGAATTGCGATGTTGTACACAGGCATTCCTTGTATCGTCAGTCCTGCTTGCATATTGGTGTTCTGAAATGCGTGTTTGGAGGTCTCTTGATGTTTCGCCCACATATAATTTGTTGCAGTCATTACAAGGGATTATGTATACCCCTGCAGAGGATGTGCTGGTCCAGCACATCTCAAACACTCGGGTGATCTTCTCAATCGCATTCGCAACATCAACATCAGGAACAAGAAACTTTCCAGCCTTGACGTGACTTCCCTATTCACCAAAGTACCTACTACACAAGCCATCGATCTCTTGCGCAGGAAAATTGACGATTCACTTGATCTTCCCATTCCAGCCAGCGATTTCATCGACCTTGTTGAACTATGTGTTGGCTTTACGTGTTTCTCCTTCGAAAATCACCTCTTTCAGCAGACTTTTGGACTACCCATGGGTTCGCCACTCAGTGCAGTCCTGGCGAACTTATACATGGAACATCTAGAAGCCGAACGTTTCTCCACCATTATTCCTTCGTCTGTCACCTGGCTCCGTTATGTTGACGACATTCTCCTCATAACTCCTAAACGCTTCAACGTTCAAGCTCTCCAAGACAAGCTCAACCAGGTCGAGCCTTCAATCCAGTTCACACTTGAAGAAGAAGTCGACAACACTCTTCCTTTCCTTGATGTTCTGCTCTGCAAAGCTGACCACGAACTTCGTTTTAAAGTCTATCGAAAACCCACCAACCAAAACGATCTTCTCCACTTCTACTCTCACCACGACACCAAAACCAAACGTGGTGTGATTATAGGCTTCTTCCTACGTGCACTCAGAATCTGCATCAATGAGTTCCTTGAGGAAGAATGCACTATAATTGAACAAGTATTTTCTAAACTCCACTATCCTCGTCACTTCATCAGAGACTGCAGACGGCGGGCATTAAACATCTTCAACACACCCAGAGAAGACACTGCCGAGAAGAGATACATAGTCCTCCCCAACAACTCCACTGCCAAACATGTTTCCAACATCTTTGCCAAAACATCATTCCAAGTATCTACCTCCACAACCACGACCATCAAGGACATCACCAGTAGTAGACAGGACAAGCCTCCATCCTCTGCAGGGGTATACATAATCCCTTGTAATGACTGCAACAAATTATATGTGGGCGAAACATCAAGAGACCTCCAAACACGCATTTCAGAACACCAATATGCAAGCAGGACTGACGATACAAGGAATGCCTGTGTACAACATCGCAATTCACACAACCATTTAATTAACTACAGAAACTCAAGACTTATAGCCAACGAAGACAACACTCAATACAGAAGAATCCTGGAATCATCGCTTATCTCTATAACCAACAATTTCAACCAGAACATTGGCTTCTATAACATAGCTGAACCACTCGCCAAGAAACTTCTTCATCGCTATCCCACATAAGAACATAGAACACTGCAGAAGGTCTACAACTTGTCCAATACCCCTGCCAAGCTACCCAAGACTCTATAACCCCACCCGGTAGATCATCAGATGCAGCATTCTTCACCTGACCTCAACATTCTGAACATGACTATAAATACTCTCGTACCTTCCAACCCAGGTAGATCCGTGTGTGACTTGAAAAAGCCCACTGTGTGGGTGAAACGTTGTCAATAAAGGATCATATTATACTGCATTTGTGTTTATATTTCCATTGTGTCGGTATTTTATACCATTTATTTATAAGTGGGTTGTTGTTGTGGGTGTTGTGGGTTGTGGGGTGTTGTGGGTTGTGGGTGTTGTGGGTTGTGGGTGTTGTTGTCGAACTAGAGATACCGAAAAGATGTTATAAGTGGGTTGTTGTTGTGGGTGATGTGGGTTGTGAGAGTTGTGGGTTGTGGGTGTTGTGGGTTGTGGGTGTTGTTGTCAAACTAGAGATACCGAAAAGATGTTATAAGTGGGTTGTGGGTGTTGTGGGTTGTGGGTGTTGTGGTTTGTGGGTGTTGTTGTCGAACTAGAGATACCAAAAAAAGATGTTATAAGTGGGTTGTTGTTGTGGGTGTTGTGGGTTGTGGGGTGTTGTGGGTTGTGGGTGTTGTGGGTTGTGGGGTGTTGTGGGTTGTGGGTGTTGTGGGTTGTGGGTGATGTTGTCGAACTAGAGATGCTGAAAAGTGGTTATAAGTTGTGGGTTGTTGTTGTGGGTGTTGTGGGTTGTGAGTGTTGTTGGTTGTGGGTGTTGTCGAACTAGAGATACCAAAAAAAGATGTTATAAGTGGGTTGTTGTTATGGGTGTTGTGGGTTGTGGGTGTTGTGGGTGTTGTTGTCGAACTAGAAATACCAAAAAAAGATGTTATAAGTGGGTTGTTGTTGTGGGGTGTTGTGGGTGTTGTGGGTTGTGGGGTGTTGTCGGTTGTGGGTGTTGTGGGTTGTGGGTGTTGTCGAACTAGAGATGCTGAAAAGTGGTTATAAGTTGTGGGTTGTTGTTGTGGGTGCTGCGGGGTGTCGGTGATATGGGTTGTGGGTGTTGTGGGATGTGGGTGATGTGGGTTGTGGGCGTTGTTGTCGAACTAGAGATACCGAAAAAGAGGTGATTCTGTTGTAAGCGTTTGTGTGTGTTTGGTTTGTGTTCATGTTTTTTGCGCTCATGTTACATCTTAGTTAGAGGTGAGTGTACTCATAGAAATTGGTAATCGTCTTGGTTATAGTGATTTGAGAGGATTTGTGTGAAAATGGGTGTTAGTCTGTGATGTTGATCTTAGTTTATGGTGATTTTGGTGGTGTTTTGACCGTATTCAGTGGTGTTTTAGTAGTATTCAGTGGTGTATTTGGGAGTACTCAAGTGGTGTTTGAGACTATTCAAAGGTGTTTTTAACGGTGTTTAAATAATGTGCAAGAGTATTTATGAAGGAGTTCTGGGAGTATTCAGTGGTGATTTGGGGGTGTTCGAATGATGTTTTTGGAGTATTCAAAGGTAATTGATGGTGTTTTTGGTGTTGTTCAAAGTAAAGTGTCTGAGTTAGTTTTTGTGATACTGTTGTAAAAATCTGGAGAATGAGGGAGGAGTTTGGGGGATGAGTTGTAATTTAATGAAATATGTAAGTGTAGATAAATTAGAGATGTCAAATCTTATTTGGGAGTATTCAAAATGTTGTCTTGGAAATGTTTTAGTGTTGTTTGGAAATGTTCAAAGGTGCTTTTGTGAGTATTCAAATGATTTATGAGAGTGTTTTGAAGGTGTTCAAAGTAAAGTGAGGTGTGTGTGTGTATGTGTGAGTGTGTGTGTGTGTAATATGTAAAATTGTGACCAGTGAATTTATCGAAAATTGGTTATAAGTTGTAAGTGTTGTGGTGATTTTTTCTGATGAAATAGTTAAAACGAGAAAAATGTCTAGACTTGTGTTGTATTTTGTAAAGAAATTGTGGATTGTTGTGGGTATTAACGAAAAAATGTGGAATTATTTGGGTTATCCTGATTTAAGAGTGAAAATGTGTAATGTTTTCCCTATGTTGTATATGAAATGTGTAATAGTGAGATGGTGACGACGAAGAAGATCCAGAACAAAATGCACAGAATTTCTTCAAGAGAAAAATATGTCGATTTTAGTCAATGAATTGTACCTTTTTTTTCAATGAATTTTTTTTGTTGGATGTATATGAAATGCATTGGTTGTATAATAAATAAATTAATGAAAATATTGTGTATTAGTGTTATCCTGTATTTTATTGTCTGCTCGACAAGATTCAGCCTGTGTGTGTGTGTTCATCACGTGACGTCACTGACATAGGGGGAAGTCGACAAGATTCAGCCTGTGTGTGTGAGGTCATCGCGTGACGTCACTGACCGCCGAGTAAACATAGGTGGGGTGACGTCACACTTGTTTAGACCTGTAGTAAGATAAAGTACCATGCCCCGTAGGGGGAGTTCATTTGAATGCTTACCCCCCAGAGGGGGGAATCCAAAAAAAAACTTGATCCAAGGAGATGGAGTCTTGGTATTATTGATATCGAGAAAAACTTGATCCAAGGAAGTAGAGAAGGAATATTTGAGGTAGAAGTGGATGGTGGGGGAAATCTTTGTATTATTGATATCGAGAAAAACTTGATCCAAGGAGATGGAGCAGAAATTTTGGGATGGGGTGGAGTGGGGGAGGGTGTTGATCCGAGGAGATGAAGAGCACACGAAATTAAAAAAAAAATCGAAAAAAATCGGAAAAAAATTCGGGGAGCAAAGGCGATCCGGACGACGCTGCAGAAGGCGCGGGCGGGCGCGAGTCGGCGCGGGCGGGCCCCGGTCGGGCGGCGCGGATGGTCGGGGTCGTGGGTGGTGTCGTGGGTGGGGTCGTGGGTGGGGGTCGTGGGTGGGGGTCGTGGGTGGGGGTCGTGGGTGGGGTCATGGGTGGGGGTCGTGGGTGGGGGTCGTGGGTGGGGGTCGGGGGTGGGAGTCGTGGGTGGGGGTCGTGGGTGAGGCCAAGGTCATTAGCATAAAGGCGTGAAAAGGAGACCGCTAAGAGGAGACCGTACCGTGGAGACCGCTGAGAGGAGGAGACTGTACCGTGGGAGACCGCTCAGAGGAGGAGAGTGCACCGTGGGAGACCGCTCAGGAAAGGAGACCGCTCTGTAGAAAACTCACCTACTTTATATATATATATATATATATATATATATATATATATATATATATATATATATATATATATATATATATATATATATATATCGTAGGTATAACTCTTGTCTTGTGGGCTTCTACTTGATTGATGTCGTACTTCTATGGCTGCCCATGTATGACTTACGTCTAACTTATCACTATCACCACACATCTACTTTGCTAACCACTCACGGCCATAGCCACTGCTTGCTTTCCCATTCTCGGTCGCTTCCACCGCGCTAATGCACTCTGGCTGCCCTCCTCGCTGAAAATTCATCTTTTGATGTAGGCTGAGACTGATTCCTGTCTATGAACTTTTCATGGATATGAGACTGGACATCATGAAATTATTGTCCAGTGCTGCCTCTATCTGCAGTATAAAAGTTGCTTTTATATTCGTTAGTAAACATCTGTTGTGAAACTGAAACGTTACGACATTAAAGATTCCAAGTGTTGTACACGTGTATAATTCATCAAGTTGTGATTACTGACTCTATGATTACTCAGCAGAGAGAGAGAGAGAGAGAGAGAGAGAGAGAGAGAGAGAGACAGAGAGAGAGTGTGTGTGTGTACTCACCTATTTGTACTCACCTATTTGTGGTTGCAGGGGTCGATTCTTAGCTCCTGGCCCCGCCTCTTCACCGGTTGCTACTGGGCCCTCTCTCTCCCCGCTCCATGAGCTTTATCAAACCTCGTCTTAAAACTGTGTATGGTTCCTGCCTCCACTACGTCATTTTCTAGGCTATTCCACTGCCTTACAACTATATGACTGAAGAAATACTTCCTAATTTCTCTCTGACTCATTTGTGTCTTCAACTTCCAATTGTGGCCTCTTGTTTCTGTGTCCCCTCCCTGGAACATCATGTCTTTGTCCACCTTGTCTATTCCACGCAGTATTTTATATGTCGTTATCATGTCTCCCCTGACCCTCCTGTCCTCCAGTGTCGTCAGGCCGATTTCCCTTAATCTTTCTTCATAGGACATTCCCCTTAGCTCTGGAACTAACCTTGTGGCAAACCTTTGTACTTTCTCTAGTTTCTTGACGTGCTTTATCAAGAGCGGGTTCCAAACAGGTGCTGCATACTCCAGTATGGGCCTGACATACACGGCGTACAGTGTCTTGAACGATTCCTTACTAAGGTATCGGAATGCTGTTCTCAGGTTTGCCAGGCGCCCATATGCTGCAGCAGTTATCTGATTGATGTGTGCTTCCGGAGACATGCTCGGTGTTATACTCACCCCAAGATCTTTCTCCTTGAGTGAGGTTTGCAGTCTTTGGCCACCTAGCCTATACTCTGTCTGTGGTCTTCTGTGCCCTTCCCCTATCTTCATGACTTTGCATTTGGCAGGATTAAATTCGAGAAGCCATTTGCTGGACCAGGTGTCCAGTCTGTCCAGGTCTCTGTGAAGTCCTGCCTGGTCCTCATCAGATTTAATTCTCCTCATTAACTTCACATCATCTGCAAACAGGGACACTTCTGAGTCTAACCCTTCCATCATGTCGTTCACATATACCAAAAATAGCACTGGTCCTAGGACCGACCCCTGTGGGACCCCGCTCATCACAGGTGCCCACTGTGATACATCATTAAGTACCATGACTCGTTGTTGCCTCCCTGTCAGGTATTCTCTGATCCATTGCAGTGCCCTTCCAGTTATATGCGCCTGATACTCTAGCTTCTGCACTAATCTCTTGTGAGGAGCTGTGTCAAAGGCCTTCTTGCAGTCCAAGAAGATGCAATCAACCCACCCCTCTCTCTCGTGTCTTACTTCTGTTATTTTATCATAAAACGCCAAAAGGTTTGTGACACAGGATTTGCCTTCCGTGAATCTGTGCTGGTTGGCATTTATACTCTTGTTCCGTTCCAGGTGCTCCACCACTCTCCTCCTGATAATCTTCTCCATAATTTTGCATACTATACACGTCAATGACACAGGTCTATAGTTTAGTGCCTCTTTCCTGTCTCCTTTTTTAAAAATGGGAACTACGTTTGCCGTCTTCCATACCTCAGGTAGTTGCCCAGTTTAAAGGGACGTGTTGAAGATTGTGGTAAGTGGCACGCACAACATATCTGCTCCCTCTCTAAGGACCCACGGGGAGATGTTGTCCGTTCCCATTGCCTTTGCGGTATCGATGTCCCTTAGCAGTTTCTTCACCTCCTCCTCATCTGTATGTATGTCGTCCAACACTTGTTCGTGTATTCCTTGCTGGTGTCCCCATCTGGTCTGTCCCCCCAGAGTCCTTCCTGTCTCTACTGTAAATACTTCCTTAAATCTCGTGTTGAGCTCCTCACATACCTCTTGATCGTTTCTTGTGAGTTCTCCACCTTCTTTCCTCAGCCTTATCACCTGGTCCTTGACTGTTGTCTTCCTCCTAATGTGGCTATACAGCAGTTTCGGGTCAGATTTGACTTTCGATGCTATGTCGTTTTCATACTGTCGCTGGGCCTCCCTCCTTATCTGTGCTTACTCGTTTCTGGCTCTTCTACTAATCTCCTTGTTTTCCTGGGTCCTATGCCTCCTGTACCTTTTCCATTCTCTGTTGCACTTAGTTTTTGCCTCCCTACACCTTCGGGTAAACCAAGGACTCGTTTTGGTCTTCCTATTATTTCTGTTTCCCTTGGGAACAAAACTTTCCTCTGCCTCCTTGCACTTTGTTGCCACATATTCCATCATCTCGTTTACTGATTTTCCTACCATTTCTCTGTCCCACTGAACCTCCTGCAGAAAGTTTCTCATACATGTGTAGTCCTCCCTTTTATAGTTTGGCCTGTCCCCTTCAGTTCCTGTTACCTTCTCCACTTGTAACTCTACTCTATAATCAAAACTCAGAACCACGTGATCGCTAGCTCCAAGGGGCCTCTCGTAAGTGATGTCCTCAATGTCTGAACTGCTCAGGGTGAACACAAGATCCAGTCTTGCTGGCTCATCCTCCCCTCTCTCTCTGGTTGTGTCCCTGACATGTTGATGCATGAGGTTTTCAAGTACCACATCCATCATCTTGGCTCTGTGTGTATGTGTGTGTGTGTGTGTGTATGTGTGTGTGTGTGTGTGTGTGTGTGTGTGCGTGAGTGTGTGTGTGTGTGTGTGTGTGTGTATGTGTGTGTGTGGGGGGGGGTTGTAAGAGTCGATTCATAGCTCCTGGCCCCGCCTCTTCATTGATCGCTACTAGGTCCTCTCTCTCCCTGCTCCATGAGCTTTATCAAACTTCGTATTAAAACTATGTGTGGTTCCTGCGTCCATTACATCACTTTGCAGACTATTCCACTTCCTGACAACTCTATGACTGAAAAAATACTTCCTAATATCCCTTTGACTCATCGGAATCTTCAACTTCCAATTGTGACCACTTGTTTCTGTGTGCCATCTCTGGAACATCCCATCTTTGTACACCTTATCAATTCTTCGCAGTATTTTATATGTAGTTATCATGTCTCTCCTAACCCTCCTGCCTTCCAGTGTCTTTAGGCCGATTTCCCTTAACCTTTCTTCGAAGGACAATCCCCTTAGCTCTGGGACGTGTGTGTGTGTGTGTGTGTGTGTGTGTGTGTGTGTGTGTGTGTGTGTGTGTGTGTGTGTGTGTGTGTGTGTGTATGTCTCTCTCTGCTTCATTTAGGAAATGTCTCATCCCTGTGCAGTATGTTCTTTAGTTTAGCATTTTTTCTTTCTCTTCAAATTCCATTTCTACCAATAATTCTAAACATAAAAATGAGTTATTACTAGTTTCTAGTAACAGTCTGACGTCTACATAATATCTGACAATCCCGTCACAATCGTGCTAGATCATCCCCTTTTCTCATATTTTCTTAGTCTTTTGAATATGATGTTGGGCCATGATGTTCGTTCCTTACTTTCTTCGTCATTCCTGTTCTCCTTGCTTCTGATTACCTCCCTCTGGATTCCAATTCTTCCAAATCCCCCGTAGCCATTGGTCCTACTTGTGTTATGCTCTGCCTTCTGTAAGATTAACTTTGTGAGTCATGTCTTCATGCTCTTATCTCTGTATTATAGTGGCTCTTCCAGTTTTTATATCTTTCGCTATATATAAATAGTCATTCAGCTCACTGAAGTTAAAATTTCTCAAGCTTTCGAATCATCGCCGTGTCTTTAATATTAATGCCTCACCTCCACCTTCCTTCTCCAGTTCTCTTCTCACTACGAAGTATATACAAGTAAACCTCTGGTAATACTGTTTTGCCTATTATTTCAGATTTTTATATCCTTTAGTAGTCTAATTATTGGTTACAATTTCACTACCTTGATTTTTATCTTATCACCGTATACGTTCATATAACACACGGATCCATTATGTTTCTCATTTTGTGCCAGGGCTTCTTGATGTCACAATAACATGTAATGGGGCTTGTAACTAAGGGGAGAGAAAATGGAAAAGAAAATTATGGGAGAGTTAGGACGGCGACAAGCATACATTGTATATGTAGAAGCTAGGGAAAAAGAGCAGGGAAAAGAGAGTAGGAGGGAGAGTAAGTAGAAATGGGAGGAGTGTGGTACTGGAGGATGTGGCAGACTGACAATGAAGCTGATAGTAGGGAGCGAATTATGGATTGGTGAGAGTATTAGAGGTAATAGAGTTGGGAGGATGGGGAGAGACTGAGACGGTGGGGCGACTGTAGCAGGAGGCATCAAGGGGAAGACAGGGTGAAGAGGAGGGAAGAAAGTTTAGAATAAAAATGGTCGCTACGTGTGCTTATTAATTATTAGCAAATTAAGTGATGAATGAGGAAGAGGGTTTTTATGGATGGGGAGGGTAGTGGTAATGTATATAAGAGGAGTGAAATGTTTATAGGAGTAGTATATAATGAGAATGATTGAGATAGTGGCAGTGAGTTTTATATTTACGTAGGAATATATATGTCTATAAATGGTTTAAAAAATCATTTCGGAATCTTAATTCTGGAAGCGTTTCGCCACGCAATGGCCTCTTCAGTCCAGTGCAGAGAAAGGTGGAAGGTAAGGAGGAGTCTGAGATAATCAGTCTCCCAGCGTAGAGTCGATGTGTTCAGCCCAGTAATTTGGACGAAAGTGGAGCATATCCACAGAGATGGAGCTTATATACTGATGACAGAAGAGGTGGAGCAGTGAGCGGCGGAGTCACCAGCGGAGACCACCAGTGGAAGTAGGTCGTGTCTATAGGCTAGACAAGTATGTACAAATTCCTGCATCATGGTCCCAAGATGTTACTTCATCTAACAGGATGTTCACTTAACTGAAGAAGACACTATGTTGAGAAACATTTCCAGAATAAAGATTCCCAAATGTTCCACAAGTGTCTCATTTATGAGGAATATGTATATATAAATATATGGAACAAATAATTTATGTCCAATTGACATTAAACTTTTTAGTTATAGTTCAACAGATAGATCGTGTTATGAACTTTATTGATCATTTCAGGTTTTACCGCAAAAATATTAAAATAACTGATGACGTCCTGAAGGAAAATACTATTTCATTCTTAGATATTGTAATTACCAACACCGGTACTGATTTTGAGACTTGAGTGTATCGTAAACTAACATTCTCTGGTACTGGCTTAATCTGTTTATCTTTGCTCAGATGTGTTTCAATTTGGATTCTTTAGGATTTCTGCTTTCTTTTAGTCGTATTAATTTTTTTTTAGAGTTGTAACTTTTTTAGAGTTGTAACTTAATACTGAATTCATGTTTTTTCTAGAACTGATTTTTTTTGTCCAATTGGATATCACAAGTCCTTTCAGTATAAAAAATATACTATACATGTTAACCAGTTCTCAATCAGTTTACAAAATACCTGGAACTACATCCTAAAATTTCATTTTATTTCTCTTACCACCACTTGCACTTCTTTTATCAAATATTGTAGGTATTTATAGAGGATCCAACTGTACGTTGGATCGTTTATAAGTACCTACCTGTCCGATCATGTGAGATCATGTGAGAATAAAGGCACATCTCCTAGAAATGGTCACCCTTAGGTTAGGTAAAGTACGTCAGAAAACACGATAAGTGTTTCCTGATGCGGGTCTTAGTCTTATGATGACCCGCCGGTGGAGCATTTGGTCATCTGACCGAGGCCTTCCGCTGGCTTACCGGTTCACCCCTTTAAATTTAGGGTTATACGTTTGGCTCCCCCATTTTTTTTCAGACAATTCGAGAATATTCACTTAACAATAATCACTCATTAAATGCTTATGATTTTAGATTTACGAATAAAGGTTAAGAAATTATTAACTTTAGATTGCTGGAATTTTGCCCAATTTGACTCCTACTTTAAGGTAATTTCGTTTCCTCATTTTCACCAAATTCTTAACTATTTCGCAAACATAATTTCCGTACCATAGATTGACCACATGACACTGAACATTCAACTTTCAGAAATACCCTATAAAGCGCACAGAAGTTGGTGGCACAAAACTAAAAAAAATTAGTTGTACTCTTAAGTTTTGTCTGTGTTCAGGCAGGTGTATTGATGTAGTGAAATAGTGAAAAAAAACTGAAATACAGTGGACCCCCGCTTAACGATCACCTCCCAATGCGGCCAATTATGTAAGTGTATTTATGTAAGTGCGTTTGTACGTGTATGTTTGGGGGTCTGAAATGGACTAATCTACTTCACAATATTCCTTATGGGAACAAATTCGGTAAGTACTGGCACCTGAACATACTTCTGGAATTAAAAAATATCGTTAACCGGGGGTCCACTGTAGTTGGAATCCTCGCCATAACTGGAGATTGACTTATCTGATCAAATTAAGACAAAACTTTCCCTGCTATTTAGTGAATAAGTCGTGATTTGCCAGTTTTACTGAATAAACAGTGGTATTCATTTTTTTTTTCAATGCTTCGCCTCATTGGCTTCAAAATATTATTGATGATTGCTTCCCATGTACTAACTAGTGAATGCCTCTTCCGATCAGCATCAAACTGTAAATGTTGGTGTATCTTAAAAAGAAATATTTTTTGTATTAACTTAAAGTTGTGTGGCGGTCAACTTGGTATTTTTGTAAATTTTATCAAATTGGGTCTCTCAAAAAAAAAAAATCAAAATAAAATATTTGTTTTACAAAGGTGTTTAAAATTTTAAAACTAGTGCCACTGTAAATAGAAAACTTAAAAATATTGAAAATGATAGTCATACAAGTATGTTTATATTGTTTTAAAATAAAATATAGTTAAGTTTATTGTTAAATATTACTATTGAGAGTAACTTATTTAATTTGTTTTCAGGTGAAATTTTGTCATTGTTAGTAATAGAGAGAAGTGGGGAGGACAGAAAGGGGTAGCTTACGTTTTGGAAAATAGATCCAGCGTTATTTCAGAAAATTCACACCTCCGGCTCACCTGCCGTCACAGCTGAGACCGTGTTTTAACGTGTACATATTGCACGGCTTGAAGCCAGAGCCGTCCGTCTGCCCGCCACTGGTTATTTTCATTTATATCTTCAAAACCTCTTATTTAATCGGCTTCACATTTTAAACTTTAGTCAACTAATAAGAGATGAAGGTTTGTAGAACACTTGAAATGCTCAGGTGCTCTCTGTTCAATTTTATATAGAAAATTCGAGAAACCGATTTCCATGAGATGGTTGTACAGCGCATCACTCACACATTGATTAGTATTGTTATATGTCAGTGGTTGCTAATCTTTTCACCACTAAAGACCACTTTTATTGTAATTAATTTTCCCACCGATCCATGGTTTTGAAAGGTCTGTCTACTCAACAATCCGGTTTTATTAAATGACAACCAACTTGCTTTCCAAGTTTCGTCTAGCACATGCAAGACATGCGTAACTGAGTATGCAAT
>NC_091308.1:42587182-42664682 GCF_038502225.1 Cherax quadricarinatus | reverse complement strand
CGTGTTTGATAGGAGTGAATGGAGACAAATGGTTTTTAATACTTGACGTGCTGTTGGAGTGTGAGCAAAGTAACATTTATGAAGGGATTCAGGGAAACCGGCAGGCCGGACTTGAGTCCTGGAGATGGGAAGTACAGTGCCTGCACTCTGAAGGAGGGGTGTTAATGTTGCAGTTTAAAAACTGTAGTGTAAAGCACCCTTCTGGCAAGACAGTGATGGAGTGAATGATGGTGAAAGTTTTTCTTTTTCGGGCCACCCTGCCTTGGTGGGAATCGGCCGGTGTGATAATAAAAAAAAAAATAATATTAAATTTTATACATATGCACACATGCATACGCAAGTGAAAAAGAATATGTGTATGCATGAATATATACATTCATAAATCTCCACATGCATACAACACACATACATATGCACAAGTTTGAATATATATATATATATATATATATATATATATATATATATATATATATATATATATATATATATATATATATATATATATATATATATATATATATATATATATATATATATATGTATATATATATTAACATGAACACATACATTCATACATATGCACAAGGGGCCAAAGACTGCAAACCTCACTCAATGAAAAGGATCTTGGGGCGTGTATAACACCGAACATATCAACCCGATAACTACTGCAGCATACGGGCGCCTAGCAAACCTAAGAATAGCATTCAAACATCAGGACTCTGTACACCGTGTACATAAGGCCCATATTGGGGTAGGCAGCACGAGTTTGGAAGTCACACCTGGCCAAGAACGTCAAGAAATTAGATAAAGTGCAGAGGTTTGCAACGAGACTAGTCCCGGAGTTAAGGGGCATGTGTTACGAGGAGAAGTTAAAGGAAATCGACCTGACGACACTGAAGAACAGGAGGGACAGGGAGGACATGATAAAAACATAAAATATTGAGAGGAATCGACAAGGTGACAGGGACAGGATGTTTCAGAGATGGGACACATCAACAATGCGTCACAACTGGAAGATGAAGATTCAGATGAGTCACACGGATATTAGGAAGTATTTCTTCAGTCATAGAGTTGTCAGGAAGTGGAATAGTCTGGAAAGTGAGGTAGTGGAGGCAGGTACCATACATAGCTTTAAGAATAGGTATGATAAAGCTCACGGAGCAGGGAGGGGGTGACCTAATAGCGACCAGTTAAGAGGTGGGAGCCAGGAGCTATGACTCGACCCCTGGAACCACAATTACATGAGTACAATTAGGTGAGTACAGGAACTTGCACACACATACATACCTATGCATACGCACACATATACATAAAAATACATATGTAGGTACACAAATACACATGCATGCCCACGCACATAAGTACATACACACATATACTGTATACATATGCAAGTGTTCATATGTGCAGAAATTCACATGTAGAAACATACATGAATGTATATATATAGTTATATTTTGCTGCAATGGAATTTTATGACCGCTCTCCACTATTCCTTTTGCGTGTATTGAAGTAGAAGCGGCTGAGCTTATGGATTAAGGGATACCTATCTCGGATCGCGCAGCGGCTGAAGTTGCATCACTATTGTTAAATCTGCCAGCACAGTTGGGCAGCGGATGGCAGCCTGTATCACATGGTTACACCTCAACAAACACGCTAACAAGAAAACATTCTAAAAAAGGAGCATTTACTCATGACAAGTCTACAAGAAACAAAATATTATCATTCAATTTCACGGATTCCTGAAAACGGATCCAGTAGGGCAAATCAACAGAAAACGGTATATAAACAACTCTCCATCGTTGAAGCTTAACAGAAAACGAAATATAAATATCACTCTAGTATCGCATACCAACAGAAAACGAAATATCAACAATTATTCAGTGGGTGCATTGCTGCACAGAAAATGAAATATCAATAACATTCCAGTATCACATACCAACAGAAAACGAATACCAACAACACTCCAGAACTGAAGGCGTAAGAAAAAAGGCGGAATATCAACAACGATCTAGCCGTATCGCAACTCTACATAAGAAGAAATTCTGCAGAATTCCACTATCGCACCACAGTAGAGAGAGAGAGAGAGAGAGAGAGAGAGAGAGAGAGAGAGAGAGAGAGAGAGAGAGAGAGAGAGAGAGAGAGAGAGAGAGAGAGAGAGAGAGAGAGAGAGAGAGAGAGAGAGAGAGAGAGAGAGAATAAAAAATGAAATTCAAGATCGCAACTCAATAGAAAACGGAGCGCCGACAACAATGCCAAGCCACATCGGTAAAGAAAACGGAGCACCGATAGCAGTCTGGCTGGGCCATTCCAGAAGAGGTGTGGAGGGCGGCCCTCTTATAGTGGGAGTGTTGTGGGAGGTAATCACAGAGAGTGAGGGAGGAGGAGGGAGGGAGAAGGAGAGTACAAGTGGAGAGACAGAAATAGAGACACGATAGCCATACAGAGAAAGAGACAGATACGAGAGATAGAAAGATAAATACAACCAGAGGAAGGAGAAAGCCAGAGAGAGTGAATCACAGCTAACAAAAGACACGTTCCCCCCTCACAAGATAACTGCGTTACACTGCTCCGTTATGAGATTACGGGGCGGACCCGTTTACTCTCACAACACACACTATTGGCGAGCACCCGTGTGTGCTCCACCAGCTCACCTGACCGGAACATTGGGCTGGGGAGAGAGAACGAGAGAGAGAGAGAGGGAGAGAGAGAGAATGAATCCCAATGGGAAGAGAGTAGGGGAAAAGGGGAGTGAGAGTACCGAAGGGGAAGATTCAACAAAGGGGGCGAGTGTTTGTGTGTAGGGGAGTAGTGAAAACTGGGGAAGTGAAAGTGAGTGAGAATACACGTGTAAAATGTATATATATATATATATATATATATATATATATATATATATATATATATATATATATATATATATATATATATATATATATATATATATATACATATGTCGTGCCGAATATGTAAAACTGGTCAATTAGCAAGAACTCATTTAAAATTAAGTCCTTTCTAAAATTTTCTCTTATACGTTTAAAGATATATTTTTTTCATTAATGTTAATGTAAAAATTTTTAATTTTGCACCAAAAGGAACTTAGAAAACATACCTAACCTTAATATAACAAGAACAATTTATTTTAGTCTAACCCAACTAAATATATTTTAGATTTGTTTACAACAATTTAATACTAAACAAACACAGTGAAATATATTTTTTTCGTTAGGTTCAGAATGATTTTGGCGAAATTATTGCATACACAAATTCTCGCTTGTCCTACATAGCAAGATGAGCGTTGCTATTTAAGCCAAGATGGCAAGGTATGCCTATTCGGCACGACAAATATATATATATATATAATATATATATATATACATATATATATATATATATATATATATATATATATATATATATATATATATATATATATATATATATTAATATAGGGAGGTGCGACCTCTAAAACTTTATTGGGGACCATCATCCTCGGAGAAGAGAATATATATATCATGCCGAATATGTAAAACTTGCAATTTTAGCTTAAATAGCAACGCTCTTCTTACCGAGTAAACACAAGCGAAAATTTGTGCTTACAATAATTTCGCAAAAAATCATTCTGATCCCAAGGAAAATAAATATATTTTATTGTGTTTGTTTATTATTAAATTATTGTAAACTTTAGTTGGATTAAGCTAAATTAAATTGCCCTTGTTATAAAAAAGTTAGGTAAGTTTTCTAAGGTTCCTTTGGTACTTAATTATTAATTTTTACATTAACATAAATGAAAGAAATATGTATTTAAATGTATAAGAGAAAATTTTAGAAAGGACTTAATTTTAAATGAGTTCTTGCTAACTGAGAGAATTTTTTTCAGTGAAATTAGGGGTAAATTATGTACTTGACGGGGTCCTTGGTAATTACGAAAAATTGAGTACTTATGAAAGCGATGTCGCGGTGCATAATTTTGTAATTAGGTATTTCATTTTATGAAAAGAAATGTTTACATAATTATTTGTATTTAGAGTTTAGTTAGCATTTAAATTTATAGTCTAAATTCAGTATTTATGTGTAGAAGTATAATTCTAGTTTCGTGTGTGAGTGGCGATAAAAATTAGAGTTGTATTGTCAGGGGTTTGCTGCTAATTTTGTGGATTTGTAATGCATAATGTATTATCACTGAACGTTGCTCTGTAATGTTTATTATACCTGGAATTTGGAAGCAGGAGAGGTAAGCGATAAATGAAACGGAGATGGAAATTTTCAGTTTGCTAGATCATTTTGACTTGTTTGTATCAGAATCATAGGAGTGAATTTAACTGTTGACTGATAATCCTTCTAGGTTAGGGGAGACCAGGTGAGTCAGTTTTATCGCTTGGAAAGACTTGTGTGAATGTATATAATGTTTCACGAAATCCTAATAACACGATTTTGCAAACAAACCACAGAACGGGTGGGGTCCTAAAACTCACTGGCCATGGGCTCAAATCTCACCCGTTTTCCGTGATTTATATAATGTTTCTTACGTGGTTCACGTTGTTTCCTACTGTTGCAAAATAGGGACCAAGGAGTTGCAGCCTGTAGCCTTCTTCTCTGCATAGTTCCAGCCGCATCAGAGGGCTTACTCTACCATTGAAAAAGAAGCCCTCGCGCTGGTACTGGCTTTGGAGCACTTTGATGTTTACGTGGGAAAAACTTCGCACGTGGTCACTGTCTACAGTTATCACAATCCTCTAGTATATCTCCAAGCCATGAAGAACCACAATACAAGGTTCATGAGATGGAGTCTACGACTGCAACCTTATTCTATAAAAATTTTACATATTGCCGGCAAAGAATATATGTTGGCAGACTCTTTATCTAGAGTCTAATAATATTATTTATAATAATTATATATTAGGTTAGGATGTCTTAGGATACTTGTGGTAACCCCTTCCAAGCTCTTTTTTTTTTTTATCCCCCGGTGTGGGTTTTTTTTTTAGTGAGGGGATGCGGGCTACCGTCCGCCCTTGTCTTGGACCTAAGCTAGCCTGACTGTCTGCTGTCTCGCTCTGAGTTTAGGGTTTGGCTTTTTGTCACGAGAAAACCTGAGCTCTAAGAGTTGGATGGTTGAGAGGAAAGGCGGTCCCATTATTTTGTGCCATGGCGGCACGGTTACCACTGGGAGGTGGGAGCCTAATCCTGAGCCTTCTCGGGGTGGGGGTGTGGCATACAAAGAGTATGTAACCTTTATTCGGAGCATGTACACACCCTCATTTACAGTCTATCTCCCCCAACCAGCAAACCAGGGCACTGAGGGTTGACGATGGGGCCCCGTCGTTCAACCAGTACCCAGCTTCCAGCCAATGAGAAGATGGTTTTGGCAATCGCAGAGGCTATGTGGGTACCACTCTCCTGTCTGCCCTTGTCATTCCCATTCTAGAGCTGGTTGAAGCACGGTCTGCTCTCTAGTGGCTTCTATTCTGCCTTGCTTACCGTGGAGTGCACTAATACCTATTGCTGTACATAGTGTATATAGTGTACATCTGTTCTAAAATGATGAAGGATAATGCAAGTCAAAAGTTTTCTGCTCTGTTTATTTTGCTCCCTTTACACCCAGGATAACAGGCCATTTGGACTCCTGGGTTGTAATACCCTGAGTCGATGTGTTTAGTCCATTAATCTTCGTTGGAATCGAAATAAATGGATACGAATGCCTTTTCTGATAGGCTTCAAACCTTTTCATATTCTCGGGCTTTATTTAGGCACAGCTTATCATTCACTTTGAGCTATGTAAATTTCTCTTTGTTAATTTTATTAATTTCATGGTTTCAGATGCCCTAACTAGAGAATACCTCATGTGATCGTCTTTAAACCCTATATCCTGGTGTATATTCATTAGGACTATTTTTGTATTGCTTTTTGAGATGTGTAGGTACCAATTTGCCATATTTGTGTCGATATTATCAAAATGGAATATTTAGCTAAATGGAAATCAAATATTTTTTCTTTCAGGATTGAAGAGAATGCAATGTATATGAGAAAGGAATACTGCAAAAATTCGAATTATTATAAGTGGAGACGCACCTAATTTTTCGAATACTTCTTCGCAACATTATCAATTGTATTCTTTCAAATTTTTCTTTATTGGTAGAAAACGCCTTACTCGATTGGTTTCAAATTTTCAACACCTCTGTAATGTATTTTGGGCAAGGATCATAGGTGTGGCATGCTACGAATACGTTACATTTTATTTGGCGTATGTCACACTCCCATATAGGCTGCCTCCCAAAATGTCTGATATTATAATTATTATAATAATACTTGGGGAACGCTAAACCCATAGGATTATACAGCACATGTTGGGGGGAGGGGGATGTAAGGTATTCAGAGCACAGATTTAATTCCCTAGATCAAGAGCCCCCTCACCAGCTTCCAAACCACCTCAAGAACCCCTCCTCAGCCCTCTGGATAATACTTTTAGTAACCACACACCTCCTCTTAATTTCCAAGCTATAGATTTTCTGCATTTTATTCACTTATGTATACAGCACATTGCCCTCAGACACGACATCTCCACTGCCTCCAGCCTTTTCCTTGTTGCAACATTCACCACCCATGCTTCACACCCATATAAGAATGTTGGTTTGACTGTACTGTCATACATTCCCATCTTTGCTTCCATGGATAACGTTCTTTGACTCTTCAGTGCACCACTCAACTTTTTCCCCTCATCAGTTCTATGACTCACTTTGTCTTTCATACACCCATCTGCTGATAAGTCCACTCCCATGTATCTGAATACATTCACTTCCTCCATACCCCCTCCCTCCAATCTGATATCCAATCTTTCATTACCTAGATTTTTTTTATCCTCATCACCTTCCTCTTTCCTATGTTCACTTTTAATTTCCTTCATTTACATACCCTATCAAACTCAAACCACCAACTTCCGCAACCTCTCTCCAGAAATTCCCAAAAGCACAGTGTCATCAGCAAAGAGCAACTGTGACAACTCCCACTTTATCTTTTAATCCCACGCCTCTTGCCAACACCCTAGCATTCACTCCACTTACAACCACATCTATAAATATATTGAACAACCATGGTGACATGACACATCCCTGTCTATGGCCTACTTTCTCTAGAAAATATTCTCCCTCTCTCCTGAGCCTCACTGTCCACGTAAAAAATCTTCACTGTTTTCAGTAGCCTACTCCTATTCCATATATTTGCAACATCTGCAGCATTGCCCCCCTTTCCTCCCTATCATACGCCTTTTCCAAATCCATAAATGGCACAAAAACTTCTTTACCTTTAGCCTAAATGCTGTTCATCTATATGTTTCACTGTAAACACTTGGTCTACACACCCCCTACCCTTCCTAAAGCCTCCTTGTTCCTCTTCCATCCTGTTCTCCGTCTTAAGAACATAAGAACATAAGAAAGAAGGAACACTGCAACAGGCCTACTGACCAATGCGGAGCAAGTCCATGTCCACTCGCCAGATTAGCCTAATGACCCACCCCCGGATTAGCCCAATGACCCACCCAGTCTGGCCACCTCCACTCAAGGAAGGAGCACGGCACCAGACCCAGCAGCACAAGCTAGCCAGGTCCAACTCACACCCACCTACACCAAGTCATGTATTTATCTAACCTATTTTTAAAACTACACAAGGTTTTAGCCTTAATAACTGTACTCGGGAGTTTGTTCCACTCATCTACAACTCTATTACCAAACCAGTGCTTTCCTATATCCTTCCTGAATCTGAATTTTTCCAACTTGAAACCATTGCTGCGAGTCCTGTCTTGGATGGAAATTTTCAGCAGGCTATTTACATCCCCTTTATATATCCCTGTTTTCCATTTATACACCTCGATCATATCCCCCGTAATTCTACGCCTTTCGAGAGAGTGCAGATTCAAAGTCCTCAGTCTATCCTCATAGGGAAGATTTTTGATACATGGGATCACCTTTGTCATCCTCCTCTGTACATTTTCCAATGCATTTATATCCATTCTGTAATACGGTGACCAGAACTGAGCAGCATAGTTTAAATGACGCCTAACCAAGGAAATATAGAGCTGAAGAACAACCTGAGGACTTCTATTATTTATACTTCTAGATAGGAAGCCAAGAATTCTGTTAGCTTTATTGCAAACACTAATGCACTGTTGTCTTGGTTTTAGATTACTGTTAACCAGAACTCCTAAATCCTTTTCGCAATCAGTAGTATTAAGATCTACATTATTTAGTTTATATGTGGCATGGTTATATACCTGTCCAACATTTAGAACTTTGCATTTGTCAATATTAAACTGCATCTGCCACTTCTCCGACCAGTGCATCAGTCTATTCAAATCATCCTGGAGTGCTCTAGTGTCCTCATTAGAATGAATTGGATGGCCTATTTTGGTGTCATCAGCAAATATGCTTATGTCGCTATTTATTCCATCATCTATGTCGTTTATGTAAATTGTGAACAACAACTGGCCCAACACTGACCCCTGAGGAACACCGCTTGTGACGTGCCCCCATTCTGATTTATCCCCATTCATGCAAACTCTCTGCTGCCTATTTGTCAGCCATGCCTCTACCCAGGAAAAAAATTCTCCTCCTATTCCGTGTGCCTTAAGTTTCCTCAATAGCCTCTAGTGTGGAACTTTATCGAAAGCCTTACTGAAGTCCATATACACAATATCATATTCATTACCATGATCTACCTCCTTAAACACCTTAGTGAAAAAAGTTAGTAAATTCGTAAGACAGGAACGCCCCTTTGTAAAACCGTGTTGAGATTCATTAATCAAGATGGCTACGAATTGATTCGGCAATTATTGATTCCATAAATTTTCCCACTATTGAGGTAAGGTCTACAGTTCGAAGCCAAGGACCTGTCACTTGCCTTGTAAATAGGTATTACATTAGCCATTTTCCACTTATCAGGCACTTTGCCAGTTTGTAGTGATATGTTAAAAAGATTAGCGAAAGGCATGCTAAGTTCCTCTCTCCATTCCTTTAACACCCTTGCAAACAGTTCACCAGAACCTGGGGATTTGTTAGGTTTTAGTTTCTCTATTTGTCTGAGGACCATTATCACTAGTTACCGCAATCGTGCACAGTTTATTATTATCCTGTTCTACATAATCTATTATTTCAGGAATATCGCTAGTATTTTCCTGGGTGAAAACTAAGAGGAAGTAGGTATTGAGAATTTCACACACATATCCTTATCACTGTCAGTGATCTGACCAGTGTTACTCTTAAGTGGGCTAATCTTGTCCCTAATCTTACTTCTGTATACCTGAAAGAACCGTTTTGGGTTAGTTTTTGAATCCCTTGCGACCTTAGCCTCACAATCCCTTTTTGTTTTTATTATTCCTTTCTTTATTTCTCTTTTTAATTGAATATACTGATTTCTTAACTGCCCATCCCCTCTTTTGATACGCCTATATATGCCTCTCTTTTGACCAATGAGATGTTTTAATCTATTGTTCATCCATCTGGAATCATTTTTGTTAGATCTAATTTCCCTACTCGGAACAAAAGTTGTCTGGGCAGCTAGAACAATGCTCTGAATAACATCATATTGGAAACCAAGATCACCTACCTGACCCATAGTCAAGACATCACAATTTAGCGCACCCAGGTAATTTTTTAGTCCCATGAAGTCGGCCAAGCGAAAATCTGGGACAGAGATTTGATTGCAGTTATCTGGGTAATTCCATGATATATTGAAACTAAGTGATTTGTGATCACTTTCCCCAAGCTCATCATTAACCTCAAGATTATTAATTAGTGATTCTTTGTTGGCAAGAACCAAGTCAAGCAGATTGTTGCCTCTAGTTGGTTCTGTCACAACCTGTTCTAAAAAGCAATCCTGAACCCTATCAAGAAAGTTACTAGACTCAAGAATTACTGTCATATTGTTCCAATCAATTTGTCTAAAGTTAAAATCTCCCATTATCACAACATTTTCATATCTAGATACCTTATGAATTTCGTCCCATAACAGCTTACTGCACTCCCTATCAAGGTTTGGGGGCCTATAAATCACACCCAAAATTAATTTGTCACGACCCTCGAGAAACTGTAGCCAAACAGATTCTGTGTTCAATGTTTCTAATCTCATATCATGTCTAAGACAACAATTTCAATTTTCTCTGACATACATCGCCAATCCATCACCCTTCCTGTTGACCCTATCAGTGTGGAATAGTTTATAACCCTGTATATTGCATTCAGAAGGCATTTCTCTATCTATCAGGTTGAACCAGGTCTCTGTTATACCAATAATATCTATATTACCAACACTTGAAAGTAATCTTAGCTCATCTATCTTATTTCTTAGACTTCTACTATTTGTATAGTAAACCTTAAGGGAGCTTGTCACTCGTTGCACTCTACTATGTCTCTTTGTTTGTTGATCAGTTGATTTGCCATTACTAGCAACTTTATTTTGAATATTGTCTTTTAAACATATCCCTGAGGTATCCCGGTAATAACTGCTGTTTTTAACCCTAATGCTGTAGCTTGATTGTTTCCCACAAACACCCATACCTTTATAATCTATCAGTTTAAATTCCTAGACAAGCTATCAATTATCCTCTCAATCGAATTGGCTAATGCAACCACTCCATCCCCAGAGAGATGAACCCCATCCCTTGTATACATATCACGTTTGCCAAAGAATAGGTCCCAGTTATCAATGAATGGGATTGCAAGTTCTTTGCTCCTTACCAGATAAATCCATCTCACACTCACTCCCAAACTCATCTATGCGAAGCTTCTTCAACACTTGAACCTGAGATTCTAAAACACTACAACAAGCCATGGTGCTTGGTAACAACCCACGCTAACTCCCAAGAGCTTAGGCAGGTATGACCACGCGTGACCACTGACCTCTTAATTATTTTAATATTAACTCAGCCATACAGTTTACCAGGTATACTCAACATGCTTATTCTCCTATAATTCTTACACTCTCTTTTGTCCCCTTTGCCTTTCTACAAAGGAACTATGCATGCTCTCTGCCAATCCCTAGGTACCTTACCCTCTTCCATACATTTATAAAATAAAAGCACCAACCACTCAAAAACAATATCCCCATCTGCTTTTAATATTTTTGTCTTTATCTCATCAATACCAGCTGCTTTACCCCTTTTGATTTTACCCACTGTCTCACGCACCTTCCCCACACTCACAACTGGCTCTTCCTCATTCCAACAGGATGTTATATCTTACTGCCCAGTGAACGAAATCACAGCTTCCCTATCTTCATCAACATTTAACAATTCCTCAAAATATTCCCTTCATCTTCCTAATATCTCTAACTCTCCGTCTAATATCTCTCCTCTCCTATTTTTAACTGTCAACTAGGGTTTCTCAACTTATTAATCTCACTCCAAAACTTTTTCTTATTCTCAGCAAAATTTGTTGATAACATCTCGCCCACTCTCTCATTTGTTATCCTTTTACATCCCTTCACCACTCTCTTAACCTCTCTTTTTTTTCTCCATATACTCCTCCTGCCTTGCATCACTTCTACTCTGTAAAAGCCTCTCATATGATAACTTTTTCTCTCTTACTACTCTCTTTACATCATCATTCCACCAATCGCTCTTCTTACCTCCCGCACCCACTTTCCTGTAACACTCTAAAACTATTTTCTTAACTCTTCCCCATACCCCATTGCCTATACTCCCAATAACCCGCCTTTCTCCTAATAGATGTTTATATCTTATCCTACCCGCCTCCTCCTATGGTTTATAAACCTTCACCTCTCTCTTACTTGTTGATTCTTTTCTCCTTGCCTCCCATCTACCTTTTACTCTCACTGTAGCTACAACTAAAAAGTGATCTGATATATCTGTGGACCCTCTATAAATATATATATACATATATATATATATATATATATATATATATATATATATATATATATATATATATATATATATATATATATATATATATATATATATATATATATATGTCGTGCCGAATATGCAAAACTGGTCAATTAGCAAGAACTCATTTAAAATTAAATCCTTTCTGAAACTTTCTCTTATACGTTTAAAGATATATTTTTTTTATTAATGTTAATGTAAAAAATTTTAATTTTGCACCAGAAGAATCTTAGAAAACTTACATAACCTTATTATAACAAGAACAATTTATTTTAGCCTAACTCAACTAAATATATTTTAAATACGTTTATAATAATTTAATACTAAACAAACACAATCAAATATATTTTTTTCGTTAGGTTCAGAATGATTTTGGCGAAATTATTGCATACACAAATTTTCACTTGTCCTATATGGCAAGATGAATGTTGCTATTTAAGCCAAGATCGCAAGTTCTGCCTATTCGGCACGACATATATATATATATATATATATATATATATATATATATATATATATATATATATATATATATATATATATATATATATATATATATATATATATATATATATATACACACACAATATTGCACGATTGTAAGGTAACAGTCACTCAGTCAAAAATGTAAAGTAATGATTCGAAACGACTAATTATCTATACAATGCACTGATATTTAACTCCAGCTCTGCTAAGGTAAAATTTATATATGCAGAGTGGTGATCATATCTAGAGAGAGAACAGTGAAATTCAGCAGCAATGGCTAACACTTGCTGTGACTAAAAGGAGTCAACATTAGCTGTATTGGCTGAGACCTGAGGTGTCTTCATCAGTTGTTGAATTCGTAAGTAGTGACAGTCAGGATGTGTGACAGTCAGATTGTTAGAGGTAGAAGGTAGTGGGTCAGAAGAGTTGACGAGGGCCAGCTGACCAGACTGGCTGCCAAAAGTCTCATCAACATCGTAATAGATTATTTCCATGTGCCCCAAATGTATCTCATTATACTGACCACTGCTGATTTCTCTAACCTTATGCTTATTACCACTTTTGTGTTCATCAATTTGATAGGGATTAACAAACTTTTGGTCTAGCTTCGGCACTGCAGATGTCCTTTTGAAATTAGTTAGCATGAGTCTCGAGCCGACTTTAATTTGGTTGGCTATGCTCGACCATTTGTAGCTTTGGTAAATTCTGTTGTTGACGTTCAAATATATCTTTGATTCTTCTAAAGACACTTTGAGCTATACGAGTTTTAGTCATTACATAGTCATCTTCCTTGTAACTGGGTTTTGGACTAGAATACAGTAATTCAAAAAGTAGACGTTTATCAACACAATACAAGGCATAATGTTGGGTGTCTCCCATAGAGACACAGTGTGTGGAATTAATTGCACGCTGAACATCATGTGTAACTTCATCTAATGTTTCCAAGTTAGGATTAACCATTGCTTGCAAGTCATCGAGTACTTCCGTACTTGTCCTTTCAACTAGGTCATTACTGGCAGAATGGTGAAGGATGATAGCAGACTTAGTGATCGTGTACAAAGTACATAACTTTTCAAGGATCTCGTTGAAAAGTTCGCTTTTATTATCTGTCACGAGGGACTTGGGAGTAGTATGTCTGCAGATTATGTGTTCTTAAATGCTTTAGCTACTGTCTCAGCACATAGGAGAGAGGAGCTTACGACGACGTTTCGGTTCAACTTGGACCATTTACAAAGTCACACTAACAGAAACGAGAGGAGGGAGTATATATAGGCCAGCAAACATGGACGGGACAAGAGAGGGAGTAGGAAAGGAAGTAGAGAGGTGGCAGTAGTAGTAGTACTAGCAGCAGCAGCAGCAGCAGCAGCAGCAGCAGTAGTAGTAGTAGATGCTTATTGCCCTGTAGGGAACGTTGGAAATTTGTCAATAAGTCAAGTGACACTCTTCACCAAGGTTTGCTAGTAGTATAGTATACCTGAATGGGATTAGGTCCACCAACATTGCCTTTATGTTGCATACATACACTGCATTTCTTGACGTAATCTGAAATATCTGTTGACTTACGCAGCCAAAAGTATTTCGTCCTAGCTTGGACTAGCCGCAGGACTACATTCACTAGTTACATTGAAATTACTAGCTCATGCATACTTCAGCTAATGACACCAAGTTTGGCTATGCGATAGTCACTGATGGGTGCTGGTGATTTCACTAAGACATTTCGATCTTCCTTCAGCTGAACTAGAATCACACCAAATCACGTTGGATCTGTTCTCTGAGCATTTTGTACATCCTCTGCACTAAACGGAGGATCGACAGCGATTGCATTAATGTGTCGAAATAATGCATCTTCTATGGTCAAAAATCATCTCACTAATCGTCCAGTAGGCTGTTTGTTCTGGAACAATGGAGTAAGATCTCTCAAGACATGACTCTGATGCAAGTAGATGATGTCTCGGAAGTGTTTTAAAAACCAAACTATTACTAATGCTTCTTGTTCAGTTACTGTACAGTTACATTCAGTCTTGGTTAAGACACAATTAGCAAATGTAATTAGGTTATATTTCCTATTGGTCTTTTGAGCTAGGACATCACTTATGCCATTGGAAGTAGCTTCTATTATCAGATAGAAAGCTTTTATTTTAAATTCTGGGAATGTTAATGAAGGAGAGGTTAACTTGTGCTTTAATGTCTGAAATGCTCTTTCTTAACGGAGAGTCAAAACGAAAGGAGCATCTTTCTCAAGTAACTCGGAGGAGCTACAAGAGAAGAAAATAAATGAAAGCTCTATAAGAACAGCATCCGCAGTTGGTGTTGAAAAATTTTGTACCGCAGTTACTTACTCTGGTCAGTCGTTACGCCTCTAGGAGTGATTACGTGACCAAAAAACAAACTTGATCGCCGATCTGAGAAAGTGACTTGAGCCTCGAGAATGTGATAGAAGAAGAGGGTAAGCCGAAGGCCATTTTGAGCAAGTGGTAATGACCTGTAGGAGCGGAAATGGTCGTTAATTCTTAGCTGTCCTCCTGAAGACTTGGCAATACTCTTGTAACAAGTCTAGGGACAAAAAGACTTTGTTATCGCCGATATTCCATAGTAAGTCACCAGGAACGGGAAGTAGGAAACCATCTGGTATCGTTTTAACATTTAACTACCTAAAGTACGGTCATACTTGAGTACTATCATTGGCCATTCCATGGTGAATTACTGTGTTCAGTGATTCCGTCATCATGCATCTGGTTGACTAACTCTTCTGATACAGCAAACTGAGAATGAGGCAATATTGACGCAGGTACATATATAGGTCTGATACCAGATTCAAGTGGAATACAATGGCACAGTAAATTTGTTAACTCCACTGATCATGTCATCGACTCAGGCATACCATCAGTATGAGTCAAGCACAATGTGCAGGTCACACATCGATACAAATCCCAGAAGCGGATCAGGGAAGTTGATCTGATTTACTATAAGAAAAAAAGCTGTAAACTTAATACATAGGATGCAGAAGGTGACCTCGGAGAAGCACAGTTGAACCGGGTACTCAGCTACGGGTGGTTGCACCAGTAGGTTCTACAAGAACAATGTGACGATGCTGTTTATCCTTGTAGAGGATAGAGCGAATAATGCTAACTTGCACACCAGAGTCCATGAATACATGAACGGAAACACTGAACAAGTAAACTTCAGCTACTGACGTACAAACAGGCAGGTGAGTCACCATCAGCGAAGACATGTTCAACTTCATCACCAAAATCGTCTTCGTGAGCGAGAGACTCAAAATCCTTGACAATGATTAAGGCATCGAAGAGACTCTGGATAGATATTGAATACTGACTATTAGTTACCGTCATGACTGAACGCTACGACTGGGGCACGCGAATTTCCCCGAACCCGGCATATGATGAGGCTTCTGATAGACTGGAAACCACGTCCTCGGCTGTGGCCTCTCCTGTGGCAACGATTGTGATGGTCACGAGAGAGCTCGCCAAATATGCTCACCATATGAGCTCGATATTGACCTCTATCACCCGTGACAGTAATGATCATTTATCATTGTTATGTAGACTTTTCTGAAATTTCATTGCCGTGCAAAAACCAAAGAAAGCCTCTTCTGAATGGTTTTAATATTTTAACGCATGTGAATTTTACATAGACTTGGAATTATTACTAGAGTGAGCAGGTATCATTCTGCTAATATAATTTTTAAAAAGGTGTGATATTCCTTCCCATGAAATATCTCGACTATTCCTCCCATGAACAACCTAAATTGTTAATGGCTGATGCATATTACCCGTGTTTGTACAAATTTACTAATAATCTAAGATAGTTAAATAACATGAAATCACTGGAGTCCGTGGGATAACTGAAAAATGCCTCTTCTGGTCGGCTTCAAACTTTCAGAACTTGTGTGTGTGTTGCTGAATAGAAACTTCACATTGTTTTGGACAGCTTAGGTCCTAGTTTGCCATTTTGATTAAAAAGTGATAATGTTTTCCATTTACGAGCTAACTATGCTTCTTTCGATCAGCTTCAGACTTTAATTGGTGACGCACTCTAAGTATGGGATAATACAGTGAGAACGACAGACCTTCACGCAGTTCGTCATATGATGGTCAGAATTTTGCTTCCACTTTATGATTTTTTCCAAATAAAAGTGTGAACCTAAAAGTGTGAACGTAAATAAAAATGTGAACCTAAAAAAGGTGTGACCCTAAAAAAAAAGTGTAAACCTAGTAAAAAGTGTGAACCTAAAAAAAAAATGTAAACCTAGAAAAAAGTGTGAACCTGAAAAGAAAGCGTGAACCTACATAGAAGTTTGAACCTAAATATGTCGTTATGGCATCTTCCAAATAATTAAAAAAGGTGAATTTTGAATACCAAAAATAGTTTAAAAGCAATTATTGTGGAATCTTAACCTTGAACATCAAAAATATAAGTGAAAAAGCAATAGTCCGCACTTGTTATCAAGTAATGATACAATACCTTATTTACAATACCTTATTTACAACTGATAACCGCAGTGATTTCGTACAATGTGAAAGTTAAATTATTATATAGAAATAAGTTGCAGATTATCTACTTATTTACGAAACCTTATATAATTTAACTTCAGATAAAGATGTACCTTCAGATGAAGATGTACCTTCAGATGAAGATGTACCTTCAGATGAAGATGTACCTTCAGATGAAGATGTACCTTCAGATGAAGATGTACCTTCAGATGAAGATGTACCTTTAGATGAAGATGTACCTTCAGATGAAGATGTACCTTCAGATGAAGATGTACCTTCAGATGAAGATGTACCTTCAGATGAAGATGTACCTTCAGATGAAGATGTACCTTCAGATGAAGATGTACCTTTAGATGAAGATGTACCTTCAGATGAAGATGTACCTTCAGATGAAGATGTACCTTCAGATGAAGATGAAGTTCCCCTTTCCGATGAGGATATACAATCGATGGGAAGAACAGTAAAAAATACTTCAGATACGGTCTAGCTTACAGTCTCAAGTCAACGAAGCATCTCCCAGTTGAGGTATTTCTGGTCTACAATCAGCTGCCCAACAGTTTTTGTTTACTAAGGACGGGACCTGGAAAGTGAGGTTTGCAACACGTCCCTTTTATTAGTAAAACAAATAACTCTCTTAACATCAGGTGCCAGAACCTGTATTTCCTCTCTGTAATTCTCCGCAAATTCATACTATCACTCCATTTCTATGTACAAAATATGTAACTAAATCAAACATTAATATGTTATATAGGAAATAAGCGAAGTTCCTATATTGGATTTTAGATACACTTATACAGGATATTCCAGGAACGTGATGCACAGATGGTCCAAGCGATATAACAGGTAAACACAGGTACATTATGGATGGTCCAAGCGATATAATAGGTAAACACAGGTACATTATGGATGGTCCAAGCGATATAATAGGTAAACACAGGTACATTATGGATGGTCCAAGCGATATAATAGGTAAACACAGGTACATTATGGATGGTCCAAGCGATATAATAGGTAAACACAGGTACATTATGGATGGTCCAAGCGATATAACAGGTAAACACAGGTACATTATGGATGGCCCAAGCGATATAACAAGTAAACACAGGTACATTATGGATGGTCCAAGCGATATAACAGGTAAACACAGGTACATTATGGATGGCCCAAGCGATATAACAGGTAAACACAGGTACATTATGGATGGTCCAAGCGATATAATAGGTAAACACAGGTACATTATGGATGGTCCAAGCGATATAACAGGTAAACACAGGTACATTATGGATGGTCCAAGCGATATAACAGGTAAACACAGGTACATTATGGATGGTCCAAGCGATATAACAGGTAAACACAGGTACATTATGGATGGTCCAAGCGATATAACAGGTAAACACAGGTACATTATGGATGGTCCAAGCGATATAACAGGTAAACACAGGTACATTATGGATGGTCCAAGCGATATAACAGGTAAACACAGGTACATTATGGATGGTCCAAGCGATATAACAGGTAAACACAGGTACATTATGGATGGCCCAAGCGATATAACAGGTAAACACAGGTACATTATGGATGGTCCAAGCGATATAACAGGTAAACACAGGTACATTATGGATGGTCCAAGCGATATAACAGGTAAACACAGGTACATTATGGATGGTCCAAGCGATATAACAGGTAAACACAGGTACATTATGGATGGTCCAAGCGATATAACGATATAACAGGTAAACACAGGTACATTATGGATGGTCCAAGCGATATAACAGGTAAACACAGGTACATTATGGATGGCCCAAGCGATATAACAGGTAAACACAGGTACATTATGGATGGCCCAAGCGATATAACAGGTAAACACAGGTACATTATGGATGGTCCAAGCGATATAACAGGTAAACACAGGTACATTATGGATGGTCCAAGCGATATAACAGGTAAACACAGGTACATTATGGATGGCCCAAGCGATATAACAGGTAAACACAGGTACATTATGGAACATTCGGCAGTCGAGTTGTTTACGTTATTATTGTAGTCCGTATTTTTGTAGACAACACATGAAGTCCACCAGCATCATGTCAGCTGTATCTTGCCCGAAGCTTTCACAGCATCACCAATCATTTATTTCTCTTCTGGCTCGCTTTTGAAATATATCAAATAACCATTCGGGAAATTAAATCAGCTGACTTAAAGAAAACTCTTGACTCACAAGCTTTGAACTCAGCGGAAGCTGAATTAGGCATGCGAGTTGTGAAACACATGCAAGAATATTCACCGAAACTCCTGCAGCATCTATTAGTGCAAAAAAGAAACAGAAAGAAACAGATAGATTATTAAAGCAGTGAAGAGATATTTACATACCACAAAAAGTCCTGTTTCTCTTTGAAGTTCTATCTTCAATTATCAATAAATATTATCATGTCATTGTTAAAAACATCGATTTATCATATAATTTAATATAATTAATGAGTGTGTTGCATAGTACATTGTGTTTGACCATTTACAGTACCAAAGAGCTCTACAATGCAAGACAAATGCATTTTTTATTTACTACCGACATCGCCGGATGGACTCCATGACTATGCTATCAATATTCATTTTCTCGATAATTGCGGCAATGGAGAGCAGTTAGTGCTTACTAATTACTCCAGTGTTGTGCTAACTTGTAAAATCGACGAACAGTTTGTAAAAATGATACTGTAGCACTCTGTGTGTGTGTGTGTATGTGAGTGTGTGTGTGTGTGTGGGAGGTGTGAGGGTGTATGTGGGAGGTGTGAGGGTGTGTGTGGGAGGTGTGAAGCTGTGAGTGTTTATGGGTTTGTGTGAGTGGTGTTTGGGTGGGGGGTGTGGGGGTGTGAGTGTTTGTGGGGTTGGGTGTGTGCGTGTGAATGTGGTATGTGTGTGTGGGGGATGTGTGTGTGTGTGTGGGGTTGCGTGTGTGTGGGTGTGGGTGTGGGTGTGTGGGAGGGGTGTGAGTATGTGTGGGTGTTTGTGTGTACTCACCTAATAGTGGTTGCAAGGATCGCTTCATAGCTCCTGGCCCGGCCTCTTCACTGGTCGCTACTAGGTCACTCCCTGCTCCATGAGCTTTATCATACCCCTACTTAAAACTATGTATGGATCCCGCCTCCACCACCTCCCTTCCAGATTATTCCACTTCCTGACAACTCTGTGACTGAAGAAATACATCCTAACATCCCTGTGACACATCTGAGTCTTCAACTTCCAAGTGTGACTTCCAAGTGTGACTCTGAAACAACCTGCCCCTATCCAACTTGTCGATTCCTCTCAGTATTTTATACGTAGTTATCATGTCCCCCTTGTCCCTCCTGTCCTCCAGTGTCGTCAGGCCAGTCAAGAGGCATGTCCTCTTCTCGTAGGACATGCCCTTTAACTCCGAGACTAGTCTCGTTGCAAACCTCTGCACTTTTTCTAATATCTTGACGTGCTTGGCCAGGTGTAGGTTCCAAACTGGTCCTCCATACTGCAATATGGACCTGATATACACGGTGTAAAAAGTCCTGAACGACTCCATACTGAGATGTCGGAATACTGTTCTTAGATTTATTAGTCACCCGTATGCCGCAGCAGATATTTGGTTGATGTGCGCCTCGTGAGATGTGCCTGGTGTTATATTCACCCCAAGGTCATTTTCCTTGAGTGAGGTTTGCATTCTTTGGACCACTAGACTGTATTCCGTCTGCGGTCTTCTTTGCCCTTCCCCGATCTTCATTACTTTGCACATTAAAGGGTTGAACTCCAGGAGTATTTGCTAGACCAGGCCTGTAGCCTGTCCAGAGCCCTTTGTAGTTCTGCCTGGTCCTCCTCCAATTGAATTCTCCTCATTAACTTGACATCATATGCAAACAGAGACACTTCACTGGTCGCTAATAGGTCACTCTCCCTGAACCGTGAGCTTTATCATACTTCTGCTTAAAGCTATGTATGGATCCTGCCTCCACTACATCGTTTCCTAAACTATTCCACTTCCTGACTACTCTGTGACTGAAGAAATGCTTCCTAACATCCCTGGGATTCATCTGTGTCTTCAACTTCCAACTGTGTCCCCTTGTTGCCGTGTCCCATCTCTGGAACATCCTGTCTTTGTCCACCTTGTCAATTCCTCTCAGTATTTTGTATGTCGTTATCATGTAGTCCCTATCTCTTCTGTCCTCCAGTGTCATCAGGTTGATTTCCCTTAACCTCTCCTCGTAGGACATACCTCTTAGCTCTGGGACTAGTCTTGTTGCAAACCTTTGCACTTTCTCTAGTTTCTTTACGTGCTTGGCTAGGTGTGGGTTCCAGACTGGTGCCGTATACTCCAATATGGGCCTAACGTACACGGTGTACAGGGTCCTGAACGATTCCTTATTAAGATGTCGGAATGCTGTTCTGAGGTTTGCTAGGCGCCCATATGCTGCAGCAGTTATTTGGTTGATGTGCGCTTCAGGAGACGTGCCTGGTGTTATACTCACCCCAAGATCTTTTTCCTTGAGTGAGGTTTTTAGTCTCTGGACCCCTAGACTGTATTCTGTCTGCGGTCTTCTTTGCCCTTCCCAATCTTCATGACTTTGCACTTGGTGGGGTTGAACTCCAGGAGCCAATTGCTGGACCAGCTCTGCAGCCTGTCCAGATCCCTTTATAGTTCTGCCTGGTCTTCGATCGAATGAATTCTTCTCATCAACTTCACGTTATCCGCAAACAGGGACACTTCGGAGTCTATTCCTTCCGTCATTTCGTTCACAAATACCAGAAACAGCACTGGTCCTAGGACTGACCCCTGTAGGACCCCGCTGGTCACAGGTGCCCACTCTGACACCTCGCCACGTACCATGATTAGCTGCTGTCTTCCTGACAAGTATTCCCTGATCCTTTGTAGTGCCTTCCCTGTTATCCCTGCTTGGTCCTCCAGTTTTTGCACTAATCTCTTGCGTGGAACTGTGTCAAACTCCTTCTTGCAGTCCAAGAAAATGCAATCCACCCACCCCTCTCTCTCTTGTCTTACTGCTGTCACCATGTCATAGAACTCCAGTAGGTTTGTGGCACAGGATTTCCCATCACTGAAACCATTTTGGCTGCTGTTGATGAGATCATTCATTTCCAGGCGTTCCACCATTCCTCTCCTGATTATCTTCTGCATGACTTTGCATACTATACATGTCAGTGACATTGGTCTGTAGTTTAGTGCTTCATTTCTGTCTCCTTTTTTAAGGATTGGGACTACATTTGCTGTAGTCAATCTCCCTGTTTTGATAGGTGTATTGAATATTGTTGTCAGGGGTACATATAACGCCTCTGCTCCCTCTCTCAGGACCCATGGAGAGATGTTATCTGGCCCCATTGCCTTTGAGGTATCTAGCTCACTCAGAAGCCTCTTCACTTCTTCCTCGGTTGTGTGTACTGTGTCCAGCACTTGGTGGTGTACCCCACCTCTCGGTCTTTCTGGAGCCCCTTCTGTCTCCTCTGTGAACACTTCTTTGAATCTCATGTTGAGTTACATACTTCACGGTCATTTCTTGGTGTCTCTCCTCCTTCCTTCCTTAGCCTGATTACCTGGTCCTGACTGTTGTTTTCCTCCTAATGTGGCTGTATAACAGCTTCGGGTCAGATTTGTCTTTCGCTGCTATGTCGTTTTCATATTATCGTTGGGACTCCCTTCTCATCTGTGCATATTCATTTCTGGCTCTACGACTGCTCTCCTTATTCTCCTTGGTCCTTTGCCTTCTGTATTTCTTCCATTCCCTAGCACACTTGGTTTTTGCCTCCCTGCACCTTTGGGTGAACCATGGGCTCATCCTGGCTTTTTCATTATTCCTGTTACCCTTGTGTGTGTGTGTGTGTGTGTGTGTGTGTGTGTGTGTGTGTGTGTGTGTGTGTGTGTGTGTGTGTGTGTGTGTGTGTGTACTCACCTAATTGCGGTTGCAGAGGTCGAGACTCAGTTCCTGGCTCCGCTTCTGCGTGTGTGTGTGTGTGTGTGTGTGTGTGTGTGTGTGTGTGTGCATGTGTGTGTGTGTGTTTGTGTGTATGTTTATATTACTCACCTATTTGTGACTGCAGGAGTCATAGTTCCTGGCCCCCGCCTCTTTGCTAGTCGCTACTAGGTCCACTGTCTCCCTGCTCCAAGAGACTTATCACATGGATCCTACCTCTGCTACACTCTTCAAGTTGTTCCATTCCTGACAGCTCTGTGACTGAAGAAATACTTCCTTACATCCCTGTGACTCATTTGAGGTGTCACTTTCTGCTGACAACTCATCTCCCATCTCTGAAACATTCTGTCCCTGTCTACCTTGTCAATTCCTCTCAGTATTTTATACATCATTATCACGTCCCTCCCCTTATCCCTTCTGTCCTAGAGTGTCGTCAGGTTGTATTCCCTTAACCTCTCCTCGTAAAATATACCCCTTAGCTCTGGGACTAGTCTTGTTGCAAACTTTTTCACTCTCTCCAGTTTCCTGATGTGCCTGACCAGGTGTAGGTTCTATACTGGTGCTGCATACACCATAGTGTACAATGTACTGAATGACTCTTTACTCAGGTATCAAAACGGTGTTCATAGGTTTGCCAGGAGCGCATTTGCTGCAGCAGTTATTTGGATGCTGTGCGCCTCAGATGTGCTCAGTATGATATTCACCCCAAGATCCTTTTCCTCGGGTGAGGTTTGAAGCCTTTGGCGCCCGTAACCTGTCTTCATTGACCCTCCCCAATCTTCATGCCTTTGTCAGTTGTTGGACCAGCCTCACAGCCTGTTCAGATCCCTTTGTAGTCCTACCTGATCCTCACCTATTTGAATTCTCCGCATTAGCTTTACATCGTCTGCAAACAGGGACACCTCTGAATCTATTCCTCCAGTCATGTCATTTATTCATATACTTCTGTTACCGTGTCGTAAAACTCCACTTGGTTTCCACAAAGGATTTCCCTTCCCTGAAGACGTGTTGGTTATCGTGTATAAACTCAATCCTTTCTATGCGCTCCATCAGTCTTTTCCTGATAAGTTTCTCCATGACTTTGCATACTATTCATGTCAGTGACACTGGTCTGTAGTTTAATGCTGCCTGTCTGTCCCCTTTCATAAAAATTGGGACTACAGTTGCTGTCTTCCACACCTCACATAGTTGCCCTGTTTCGATAGATGTGTTGAAGATTGTTGTTAACAGCACACAAAATACTTCTGCTCCCTTTCTCAGGACCCATGGACAAATGTCCGATGCCATCGCCTTTTAGGTATCTAGTTCACTTAGCATCTGTTGTGTTTAGTGAGTCCAGCACTTGGTTTACCCTCCATTACGGTTTGCTGGAGTCCTTTATGTCTCTACTGAAAATACTTCTTTAAATCTTGTTTTGAGCTCTTCATATACTTCTTTGTCGTTTCTTGTTAACTTCCCTGTTTCCTTCTTCAGCCTGATTACCTGGTCCTTTGATGTGGTTTTTCTCCTGATATGGATTTGGGTCAGATTTGACTTTTGATGCTGTGTCATTCGTGTACTGCATCTGTGTCTCCCTCCTTATCCACGTACATTCATTTCTGGTTTTTCAACTAATTTTCTTATTTTCCTGAGTCCTTTGTCTTCTATACTTTTTCTATTCTCTAATACACTTAGTTTTGGCCTGTCTACACCTTTGTTTATGTTGCCTTTGGATACGAACCTCTTCTCTGCCTCCCTGCATTTTGTGGTCCCGTATTCCATCATTTCATTTACTGTTTTTCCACACCAGTTGTCCCTCCCAACGTAACTCATGCAGGAAATTCCTCATGCTTATGTAGTTCCCTGTGCATGACTCACGAAATCGTAATGACACAACTGCAAACAAACCATACCACGGGCGTCATGTTGACGGTTTTGAGGGGACTTGAGCTAGAGTTCGTCACGGCCACACTAGCTGGAGATTCGTCTGTAAAAACTTGCATTTGTGGTCACAGTGGTGCCTATGCTAACCTTCTTATGGTGTAGAAATATACCTAGTTGGACGAATCTTATTGTAACTAGCTGGTCCAGTGGCTAACGCGACGGTCTGGAGTTTTGAGACTCTCTGATCGCGGGTTCTATCCCTGCCCGTGGTATGGTTAGTTCCCTCTTTTATAGTCTGACTTCTCGTATCCTATTCGTGCTGCTTCCCTTTCCACTTTTAGCTCTACAGTGTATTCGAAGATCAGGTCCATATGATCACGAGCTCTGAGATGTCCCCAATGTCGGAGCTACTCTAGGTGAATATGAGGTCCAGCTTTGCTGGTTCCTCTACTCTCTCTCTCTCTCTTTCTCTCTCTGATAGTGTTCCAAATATGTTGATACATGAAGTTTTCCAGTACCACCTCCATCATCTAGTAACTTTGCTCTGCCCATGTTGGCCTTTCTGGCAACCTCATCGTACCATTGTCTTGGCCTCCTGCTATTCAGTGGCGGGTTGTACATCACTACAATCATCACCTTCAGACCCCCCGGTCTGAAGTGCTTCTACTATGTAGTCCCTTGCTTCCCTTATACCCAGTCCTTTCAACTTAAAATGCCACTAGTTTTTAATGAGCAGTGCAACTCCTCCTCCCCGTCTGTTGCCTTCATCTTTCCTCATGATCTGATATCCGGTTGAAAAGATCACCTCTGTTATCATTCCAGTGAGCTTGGTTTCTGTGAGTGTTATTATGTCTAGTGATGCCTCCTTGATTCTTTTGTTCCACTGTTCATACTTATTCTTTATTCCGTCTGCTTCCGTGTACCTTACCTTCAGCTTCTTTTCCAAAATTGCATTCGGGGGGGGGGGTTGTGGGGCCGGGAGGGGGGTGGAAGAGCTGGCACCACACTATGGGAGGCTGTTGTGTAGGTGGGAGTTGGGGTTTGTGTTGGGGGTTTGGGTCTGTGAATGCGGAGTGTGGTTTGTTTTGGGTTAATTTGTTGCGGTGCTCTGTGGGTGATTCTACGTTGGTTGTGTTTGCTCGACCTCCCGAATTTAGGTGCCCCTGCCTGTCTCTAGCCTTGTCTCTCTTTCTCGCACCTTGCATCTTTGTATCCTCTCTCTCAGTTTCTATAGTTTTGTTCTCGTTCTGTCAGGTACACATGCTTGTAATGTGTTGCTTCCTTTAGCATTTTGTGTGTGTGTGTGTGTGTGTGTGTGTGTGTGTGTGTGTGTGTGTGTGTGTGTGTGTGTGTGTGTGTGTGTGTGTGTGTGTGTGTGTGTGTGTGCATGTGTATTCACCATTACATGTTTGCAGGGGTCGAGACTCAGTTTTCGGCCAGCCTGCAAAACAACGTTGATCCCCACCTGAATTTCACTCCACTACAGTCTCATCCAGCCATTCCACTTCTTAACTACCAAGAGAATATGAAATAATTCATTACTTCCTTATAGTTCACATGTCTTCACTTTTCACTTTTCTCTTGATTATTGCACTCTTAATGCAAACAATCCTATCTGCCCTATCAACTATTCCTAGTATATCATATATGTAGAAATCCTGTCCTCTCTTATCCTTCTCTCTACCAAGGTAATAAGGTTCAACTCCTTCAGTCACTCCTCAAAATGCCTTCCCACCACCGACTCTGGTTGCAAACACTTAGACGTTATCGTGAGCCTCTCTACGTGTTGCAATAGCCATGGACTCCATGCTGGGGGTATGTATTCATTGATTGATCTAACATTTCATATATAACGATTTCAAAGAAGTTTTGTTCTAGCCCCTGTATGCTGTTTGATGTATGCTAATTTTGCATATGTCCATAACAATATAATGTTTATGTGGGCTTCTGGCGATATATGTTAAATTCACCCCAGGACCTATTCATCCTCTGATATTTGCAGTTTCTATCTACCAGCTATTATTGGAATTATTATTTTCACCCATATTATTATCGTTATTATTAACATTATTATTATTATTATTATTATTATTATTATTATTATTATTATTGTAGTTCTGATTATTCTTTCTCCTATTGATGATTTTGTTGTCATATCAACGGTAAGTAATGATTATTCGCTCAAAATAATGAGAAATAATTATGTTATACTTTGACACACATTATTGTTCACGTTGGATGAGTGTTGTTGGGCTTTCCAGCCAATGATGTATTATTGTTAATTAGGCCAGAGCAGCCTATTTATTATTTGAAATACGATTAGTTTTCGAGGCTTTGAAAAAATTAGAAAGCCTATATCTACCAAGCTATATTGAAAATGAATGGATTCAATTGTAAATTTGTAGGTCAGGGACTCAGTGTAAATAAAAACCTACATATATATATATATATATATATATATATATATATATATATATATATATATATATATATATATATATATATATATATATATATATATATATACATATATATATATATATATATATATATATATATATATATATATATATATATATATAAATATATATATATATAATATATATATATATATATATATATATATATATATATATATATATATATATATATATATATATATATATATATATATATATATTAGGAGAAGGTGTGGAGTTAATAAAAGTATTAGTCAGAGGGCTGAAGAGGAGTTATTGAGGTGGTTTCGTCATTTAGAGAGAATGGATCAAAGTAGAATGACATGGAGAGCGTATAAATCTGTAGGGAAAGGAAGGCGGGGTAGGGGTCTTCCTCGAAAAGGTTGGAGGGAGGGGTAAGGGAGGTTTTGTGGGCGAGGGGCTTGGACTTCCAGCAAGCGTGCGTGAGCGTGTTAGGAGTGAATGGAGACTAATGGTATTTGGGACCTGAGGAGCTGTTGGAGTGTGAGCAGGGTAATATTTAGTTAAGGGATTCAGAAAACCGGTTATTTTATATAGCAGGACTTGAATCCTGGAAATGGGAAGTACAATGCCTGCACTCTAAATGAGGGGTTAGCGATATTAGCAGTTTGGAGGGATATGTTGTGTATCTTTATACGTATATGCTTCTAAACTGTTGTATTCTGAGCACCTCTGCAAAAACAGTGATAATGTATGAGTGAGGTGAAAGTGTTGAATGATGATGAAAGTATTTTCTTTTTTTGGGGATTTTCTTTCTTTTTGGGTCACCCTGCCTCGGTGGGAGACGGCCGACTTGTTAAAAATATATATATATATATATATATATATATATATATATATATATATATATATATATATATATATATATATATATATATATATATAATATATATATATATATATATATATATATATATATATATATATATATTTTTTTTTTTTTTTTTTTTTTTTCAACAAGTCGGTCGTCTCCCACCGAGGCAGGGTGACCCAAAAAAAAGAAAGAAAATCCCCAAAAAGAAAATACTTTCATCATCATTCAACACTTTCACCACACTCACACATTATCACTGCTTTTGCAGAGGTGCTCAGAATACAACAGTTTAGAAGCATATATACGTATAAAGATACACAACATATCCCTCCAAACTGCCAATATCCCAAACCCCTCCTTTAAAGTGCAGGCATTGTACTTCCCATTTCCAGGACTCAAGTCCGACTATATGAAAATAACCGGTTTCCCTGAATCCCTTCACTAAATATTACCTTGCTCACACTCCAACAGATCGTCAGGTCCCAAGTATCATTCGTCTCCATTCACTCCTATCTAACACGCTCATGCACGCTTGCTGGAAGTCCAAGCCCCTCGCCCACAAAACCTCCTTTACCCCCTCATTCCAACCCTTTCGAGGACGACCCCTACCCCTCTTTCCTTCCCCTATAGATTTATATGCTTTCCATGTCATTCTACTTTGATCCATTCTCTCTAAATGACCAAACCACCTCAACAACCCCTCTTCTGCCCTCTGACTAATGCTTTTATTAACTCCACACCTTCTCCTAATTTCCACACTCCGAATTTTCTGCATAATATTTACACCACACATTGCCCTTAGACAGGACATCTCCACTGCCTCCAACCGTCTCCTCGCTGCTGCATTTACCACCCAAGCTTATATATATATATATATATATATATATATATATATATATATATATATATATATATATATATATATATATATATATATATATATATATATGCGTACTTCAGTGTGTGTACTCACCTAATTAGTCACCTAATTGTGGTTGCAGGGGTCGAATCATAGCTCCTGGCCCAGTCTCTTCGCTGGTCGCTACTAGGTCAATCTCTCCCAGCTCCGTGAGCTGTATCATACGTCTTCTTAAAGCTGTGTGTGGTTCTTGCCTCCACTACATCATTTTCCAGGCTATTCCACTTCCTGACAACTCTATGACTGATGAAATACTTCCTAACATCCGTGTGACTTATTTGAGTCTTCAACTTTCAATTGTGACCGACAGTTGCTGTGTTCCATCTCTGGAACATCCTGTCTCTGTCCACCTTACCGATTCCTCTCAGTATTTTATATGTTTTTATAATGTCCCTCGTATCCCTCCTGTATTCCAGTTATCTCAGATCAATTTCCCTTAACTTATCCTCGTAGGACATTTCCCTTAGCTCCGGGGCTAGTCTCGTTGCAAACCTTTGCACTTTCTCTAATTTGTTGAAGTACTTGGCCAAGTGTGGATTCCAAACTAGTGCTGCTTTCTCCTATATGGGCCTGACGTACACGGTGTACAGAGTCCTGAATTATTCCTTACTGAGATGTCGGAATGGTATTCCTAGGTTTGCTAGGCATCCATATGCTGCATCAATTATTTGGTTGATGTGTGGCTCAGGAGATGTGCTCGGTATTATACTCACCCCAAGAGCCTTTTCCTTGAATGAGATTTGTAATCTTTTACCACCTAATCTTTACTCTGTCTGCAGTCTTCTTTGCCTTTCTCCGAACTTCATAACTTTGCACTTGGTGGGGATGAATTCCACGAACCAGTTGCTTGACCAGACCTACACTCCGTACGGATTCCATTGTAGTTCTACCTGGTCCTCCTCCGATTGAATTCTCCTCACTAACTTCACATCGTCTGTAAAGAGGGACACTTCTGAGTCTATTCCTTCCTTCATGCCATTCACATATACCAGAAACAGCACCGGTCCTAGGATTGACCCCTGTAGAACTCCGCTCGTCACTGGAGCCCACTCTGACATCTGATGGCTGATACCTTCCGTCAGGTATTCTCTGATCTATTGCAGTCTTCCCTGTGTGTGTGTGTTTGTGTGTGTGTGTGTGTGTGTGTGTGTGTGTGTGTGTGTGTGTGTGTGTGTGTGTGTGTGTGTGTGTGTGTGTGTGTGTGTGTATGCATGTTATATGTTTGAGTTGTGTAGATAATTGAGTGTATTTATTCTTGTAGGTCTGCTGGCACATGCATCGCATCACCTCAAATGGTAATGTCATTTAAAGAAAGTGAATGAGTTTGGTAATGAGTTTCGGCTCATCATGAAGAATGTGAATGAGGAAAGAAATTTGCTTGTGAAAAGAACTCTTTAAAAGAGTAAGATAATGGGGTTGTTCTGTGGAAGAGTCAGACTTTTTGAAGGTGAGGAGAAGGTGAGGATGGTGATGCTGGGATGGGTAAGTGTTTAATCTGTGTGAGAGTGAAGGATGGTGATGCTGGGATGAGTAAGTGTTCAGTCTGTATGATAGTGAATCATGGTGATGCAGGGACGGATGAGTGTTTAGTCAGTATGATAGTGAAGGATGGTGATGCAGGGACGAGTGAATGTTCAGTCTGTATGATAGTGAAGGATGGTGATGAAGGGACGAGTGTTCAGTCTGTGTGATAGTGAAGGATGGTGATGCAGGGACGGATGAGTGTTTAGTCAGTATGATAGTGAAGGATGGTGATGCAGGGACGAGTGAATGTTCAGTCTGTATGATAGTGAAGGATGGTGATGAAGGGACGAGTGTTCAGTCTGTGTGATAGTGAAGGATGGTGATGCAGGGACGGATGAGTGTTTAGTCAGTATGATAGTGAAGGATGGTGATGCAGGGACGAGTGAATGTTCACTCTGTATGATAGTGAAGGATGGTGATGAAGGGACGAGTGAGTGCTCAGTCTGTATGATAGTGAAGGATGGTGATGCAGGGACGAGTGTTCAGTCTGTGTGATAGTGAAGGATGGTGATGCAGGGACGAGTGAGTGCTCAGTCTGTATGATAGTGAAGGATGGTGATGCAGGGACGAGTGAGTGCTCAGTCTGTATGATATGGAAGTATGGTGATGCAGGGACGAGTGAGTGTTCAATCTGTATGATAGTGAAGGATGGTGATGCAGGGATGGGTTAGTGTTCAGTCTGTATGATAGTGAAGGATGGTGATGCAGGGACGAGTGAGTGCTCAGTCTGTATGATAGTGAAGTATGGTGATGCAGGGACGAGTGAGTGCTCAGTCTGTATGATAGCGAAGAATGGTGATGCAGGGACGAGTGTTCAGTCTGTGTGATAGTGAAGGATGGTGATGCAGGGACGAGTGAGTGCTCAGCCTGTATGATAATGAAGGATGTTGATGAAGGGATGAGTGAGTGCTCAGTCTGTATGATAGTGAAGGATGGTGATGCAGGGATGGGTTAGTGTTCAGTCTGTATGATAGTGAAGGATGGTGATGCAGGGACGAGTGAGTGCTCAGTCTGTATGATAGTGAAGTATGGTGATGCAGGGACGAGTGAGTGCTCAGTCTGTATGATAGCGAAGAATGGTGATGCAGGGACGAGTGTTCAGTCTGTGTGATAGTGAAGGATGGTGATGCAGGGACGAGTGAGTGCTCAGCCTGTATGATAATGAAGGATGTTGATGAAGGGATGAGTGAGTGCTCAGTCTGTATGATAGTGAAGGATGGTGATGCAGGGACGAGTGAGTGCTCAGTCTGTTTGATAGTGAAGTATGGTGATGCAGGGACGAGTGAGTGCTCAGTCTGTATGATAGTGAAGGATGGTGATACAGGGATGAGAGAGTGCTCAGTCTGTATGATAGTGAAGGATGGTGATGCAGGGACGAGTGAGTGCTCAGTCTGTATGATAGTGAAGTATGGTGATGCAGGGACGAGTGAGTGTTCAATCTGTATGATAGTGAAGGATGGTGATGCAGGGACGGGTTAGTGTTCAGTCTGTATGATAGTGAAGGATGGTGATGCAGGGACGAGTGAGTGCTCAGTCTGTATGATAGTGAAGTATGGTGATGCAGGGACGAGTGAGTGCTCAGTCTGTATGATAGCAAAGAATGGTGATGCAGGGACGAGTGTTCAGTCTGTGTGATAGTGAAGGATGGTGATGCAGGGACGAGTGAGTGCTCAGTCTGTATGATAATGAAGGATGGTGATGAAGGGACGAGTGAGTGCTCAGTCTGTATGATAGTGAAGGATGGTGATGCAGGGACGAGTGAGTGCTCAGTCTGTATGATAGTGAAGTATGGCGATGCAGGGACGAGTGAGTGCTCAGTCTGTATGATAGTGAAGGATGGTGATACAGGGATGAGAGAGTGCTCAGTCTGTATGATAGTGAAGGATGGTGATGCAGGGACGAGTGAGTGCTCAGTCTGTATGATAGTGAAGTATGGTGATGCAGGGGCGAGTGAGTGCTCAGTCTGTATGATAGTGAAGGATGGTGATGCAGGGACGAGTGTTCAGTCTGTGTGATAGTGAAGGATGGTGATGCAGGGACGAGTGAGTGCTCAGTCTGTATGATAGTGAAGGATGGTGATACAGGGACGAGTGAGTGCTCAGTCTGTATGATAGTGAAGTATGGTGATGCAGGGACGAGTGAGTGCTCAGTCTGTATGATAGTGATGTATGGTGATGCAGGGACGAGTGAGTGCTCAGTCTGTATGATAGTGAAGGATGGTGATACAGGGACGAGTGAGTGCTCAGTCTGTATGATAGTGAAGTATGGTGATGCAGGGACGAGTGAGTGCTCAGTCTGTATGATAGTGAAGTATGGTGATGCAGGGACGAGTGAGTGTTCAATCTGTATGATAGTGAAGGATGGTGATGCAGGGACGGGTTAGTGTTCAGTCTGTATGATAGTGAAGGATGGTGATGCAGGGTGAGTGTTCAGATTGTGTGACAGTGATGTATGGTGATGCAGAATGAAGTGGGTGGCCAGATTATGTGACGGTAAGGGTGGTGATGCAGGATAGGGTGAGTCTTCAGTCTCTGTGACAGTGAAGGATGGTGAGGATGGTGATACAGGATAGGGTGAGTCTTCAGTCTATGTGACAGTGAAGGATGGTGAGGATGGTGATGCAGGATAGGGTGAGTGTTCAGACTATGTGACAGTGAAGGATGGTGAGGATGGTGATGCAGGATAGGGTGAGTGTTCAGACTATGTGACAGTGAAGGATGGTGAGGATGGTGATGCAGGATAGGGTGAGTGTTCAGACTATGTGACAGTGAAGGATGGTGAGGATGGTGATGCAGGATAGGGTGAGTGTTCAGACTATGTGACAGTGAAGGATGGTGAGGATGGTGATGCAGGATAGAGTGAATGTTCAGACTATGTGACAGTGAAGGATGGTGAGGATGGTGATGCAGGATAGGGTGAGTGTTCAGACTATATGACAGTGAAGGATGGTGAGGATGGTGATGCAGGATAGAGTGAATGTTCAGACTATGTGACAGTGAAGGATGGTGATGCAGGATAGGGTGAGTGTTCAGACTATGTGACAGTGAAGGATGGTGATGCAGGATAGGGTGAGTGTTCAGACTATGTGACAGTGAAGGATGGTGAGGATGGTGATGCAGAATAAGGTTGATAGCCAGACTGTGTATCATTGAGAGGTGATGCAGGGGAAGAGGGAGGCAACTTTATTTTGTGTGAATTTAAACGTATATAGTGTTGGGAGGACATAGTATACTGCATGCAGTATAATAGTATACCTACTGTTCATAGTGCAATAGTATACCTACTGCATGTAGTGCAATAGTATACCAACTGTACATAGTGCAATAGTATGCCTACTGTACATAGTGAAATAGTATACCTACTGTACATAGTGCAATGGTACAGTATACCTACCGTACTTAGTGCAACAGTATACCAACCGTACTTAGTGCAATAGTATACCTGTCGTACTTAGTGCAATAGTATACCTACTTTACAGAGTGAAATAGTATACCTACTGTACATAGTTCAATAGTATACCTGCTGTACATAGTGCAATAGTATACCTACTGAACATAGTGCAATGGTACAGTATACCAACCGTACTTTGTGCAATAGTATACTTGTCGTACTTAGTGCAATAGTATAGCTACTTTACAGAGTGAAATAGTATACCTACTGTACATAGTGCATAGTGTACATAGTCCAATAATATACCTATTGTACATAGTGCAATAATATACCTACTGTACACAGTGCTATAGAAACATATTTGGTATACATGTAGTGTGATATATAACAATAGAAATTCAGACAGTGAGCCACTGCTAATACAGTTCATGACCGCTCTAGCGCTCATTTCCTGAAGTGGCGCCCATGAAATTCAGTTTCTGGAAGTGCCAACTGCATGGGATCACGATTACTTTAGTTTGTTATATTCACGTTTAAATTTTGTGAAGATTTTGTAAAATGATTAGCACTTTATATTCTTAAGTATTATTTCATCAAGGACAATCAGACATCATCTTTCAAACATAATTAACCCTAGAAGAATCAAACATCATTTTTCTAAATATAATTAACCCTAGAAGTAATCTATGTAATCAACCTGGCTCTTAGCACGTATTTCCAGACTCTCATTACATTATGATGATAAAAAATTACTAAATTCCATTGTGGAACTGTTGACTTTCACACTGGAATTTGGATTTATGTTACTTGTTGGATTTACCCTCAAAGAATTTTTGAAAGAAAAGGTCCCAGAAATATTCAAGAATACAAAATTAGTCACAGCCAAGAAAACCTCACTCAAATAAATATGTCCTAGTGTTTGTTCATGTTTCTTTTACACCAGTTTGTCGATATCTATTACCAAGGTTTATGCCAGTTCGAATCAGTATCTTACGGTGACCATGTTGGGCAGTATTATGTGAACAAGATGTGACTATCAGCTTCTTCTTGGTTTATGAGGTTAGAAAAACCTGATTTGTCAAATGTGTCTCGGTGGAAACTTCCTCTCCAACAGTGATGACGAAGGACTTGTCCTCCAGTCGACACCTTCACCAAAGAAAAAACGATTGATAGTGAAACAGAAAGATACCAGTGCAATGAAAGCACTTCCTAACTGTTTTTGCACTGATCTATATTTTCTACGGCGGCAGTTGTAAAGACTTTGTCATACACGTTGGATAGAGAGATCTCTTGTTTTCTGTGAAACTGCTGACAGACACTGAATCCCATTAAAGTTGTTAGCCTGAGAACACGGTCATAGGATATGCTTACGCCCAGGTGCGATAGCCTCTTTACCAATACTCTCTTGCATACTGGGTAACTGGGGTCTCCTGTTTAATGCTGTGTCTGACTGCTGTGGATGATGAAGTACCATCAGTTATCTTGTATTTGACGCTGATAAATTTCAACATTAAATCAATGGTAAATGTTGCAGGACTGAATCGGCAGTTGGATCTTTGATCCTCTTCGCCATGGCAAGCAGCAATAATGGAAAAGATTCTTCTTGGCAGTCATCAGGAAATCCGAACTCATGGCATCGTACAATTTCTGCAGTATATGTATGATGGACTGCATCAGTGTTAGTGCCATCATCAACGACTTCGGTGTAAGAAGCATCAACATCATTTTGACATACCATCAGTAAGTCTCTTCTGTTGTGTGCGGCGTGTCAGGAACTGTAAGTGGCGCCTTTCTTTGAATTGTGACGAGTGTTCACTAGAGTCAAGCTTAACTCCTAGCTGTTCCATTCAGGACTGGTAGAGAGGACCTACTAGCGATCAGTGAAGAGGCAGGGCCAGGAGCTGTGACTCGACCCCTGCAACCACAAATAGGTGAGTACAATTAGGTGAGTACACACACACACACACACACACACACACTTGTCGGGAAGACAACAGCGAGTCATGGTACGTGTCCAGGTGTCAGAGTGGGCGCCTGTGACGAGTGGGGTTCCACAGGGGTCAGTCCTATGACCAGTGCTGTTTGTGAATGACATGACTGAAGGAATAGACTCAGAAGTGTTCCTGTTTGTAGATGATGTGAAGTTGATGAGAAGAATTCAATCGGACAAAGACCAGGCGGAATTACAAAGGGATCTGGACAGGCTGCAGTCCTGGTTCAGAAACTGGCTCCTGGAGTTGAGCCCCACTAAGTGCAAAGTCATGAAGATTGGGGAAGGGCAAAGAAGATCGCAGATGGAGTGCAGTCTAGGGGAGCCAGAGACTCCCATCCTCACTCAAGGAAAAGGATCTTGGGGTGAGTATAACACCGGGCACATCTGAGGCGCACATCAACCACATAACTGCTGCAGCATACGGGCCCCTAGCAAACATAAGAATAGCATTCCGACATCTCAACAAGGAATCGCTCAGGACCCTGTACACCGTATATGTCAGGGCAATATTGGAGTATGCAGCAACTGTTTGGAACCCACACCTAGACAAACATCTAAGAAAATTAGAGAAAGTAAGAAAGTTTCGACAGAGACAGAGAGAGACAGCATGTTCCAGAGATGGCACTCAGCAAGAAGGGGTCACGATTGGAAGTTGAAGACTCAGATGAGTCACAGGGATGTTAAGAAGTACTTCTTCAGTCACAGAATTGTTAAGAAGTGGAATAGAATAGTATGGGAAGTGATGTAGTGGAAGCAGGATCCATACATAGCATTAAGAAGAGGTTCCATCAATGAAAGTTCCTTGACACTGGTGAGGGGCTCTTGATCTAGGGAATTGGATCTGCGCTCCTGTTCCCTGAATTAAGCTGAATACCTTCCACATCCTTCTCCCCCACAGGAGCTGTATAATAATACGGGTTTAGCGCTTCCCCTTGATTATAATAATTATTTAGGAAGTAAGAGAACGCTCATGGAGGAGGAAGAGTGACCTAGTAGCGACCAGTGAAGAAGCTGGTCCAGGAGCTGTGAATCGACCCTTGCAAGCACAACTAGGTGACTACACACATGTGCACACACACACACACACACACGCACACACACACACACACACACACACACACACACACACACACACACACACACACACACACACACACACACACACACACACACACACACACACACACACGCACACACACACACACACACACACACACTCTCACACACACACACACACACACACACACACACACACACACACACACACACACACACACACACACACACACACACACACACACACACACACACACATAATAGAAGAAATTAACTAGAGGGATTTCGGTCGCTGGGTGATCCCTGGAAGGTGTGATCGTATTCCATAATCCCAGTCAGTCCCTTGTGTTTCATTGAATGCCTGGAGAGTGCTGCAGGGGTCAACGCCCCGTGGCCCACTCCATGATTAGGCCTCGTTAGAAAATATGTGGGACGCTTCTCGATTTTTCGTGTTATGGAATAGTGCAGAGTGCGATATAAGTTGATGATGCAGTTAAAAATTAGTGTTTAAGATATGAAGAGAATCACAAGCTACATTCATATGATCTTCTGGAAACTAGTATCCAAATTTCATCATTAAAATTGTAAATTCGGATATAAACGGTAGAAATCTAATTAAGCCTCTCAAAGGGACCAATATACAAAAAAGCACAAGCACATTAAGTTTCAATCCGCTCAGAATTTTCATTATCACGTTATAATCATGGAAAGCTTAAAGGCAATCATTTGCAGCACTATTAAATATTTCCAGTTGCGTTCAAAAATGCGAACTGGGACCTACACAAATTAAAATCAATTCAAATTTTTCACTAAGTGAACATAGCTTGTAAATGCTTAAGAATGATCTTGAGTGCACATATATACCTTTACTTTTGATGAGCTCAGAGAGTATTTCTACTTTCGGAGCCAGGCCGTGGACCAGGCTTTTCTTGTGCTCTCCTGGTCAACCAGGCTATTGCTGTTGGTGGCTCACAGACCCACATATCATTACAGTCTGGTTGATCTGGCACCTGATGAAGATACTTGTCTAGGTTCCTCTTGAAGGCTTCAACTCTAGTCCCAGCAGTGTTTCAGATGTCTTCTGGTAAGATGTTGAATAATCTGGGACCACGAATGTTGATACAGTGTTCTCTTATTGTTCTCACTGCACCCCTGTTTTTCACTGGGTTTATTGTGCACTTCCTCTCATATCTCTTCGTATGTTATAGACACATAAAAGAACATTAAACTGATTTAACCTGGGATAACCAAATAGTCAAACACTGTGAATTATTGCTAATCAGAGATTGATTCTCGTAAGAGAAACACATCAGTAATAATTGTTAAATGCTGACCAGAAGATGCATGTTCCAGTTATTGCGCAGAATCCAGCAAATTTTGTGCCTACGAACCCTTGGCCTCTGACGCGGTCCATTTATTTCACACGGTGCATTAGCTATTAATGATTCATGCGATTCACAATTGTTATATTTTAATCAGAAAAACACTCAACCCTTACGGATCATACTATGGAAAATAAGATATTTTTTTCCGGGTCTTACATACTAGTAGGGGTGAGTTAAAAGGGGTAACATGAGTACACTTTAGGCACACACTTTTGCCTCATCTTTATACTAAGCTCCTAATTGTCAGGTAATTTATACTTAGTTTAGATAAGACTACGTAGTCCTAGCTGAGCTAAGAACGTAAGTTAAGCAGTCCAGTATGTTTAAGCTATAACTACCAAGCCAATATGTTAGCAACACAGTGCCAAGTCTTTCAGAGTTAGAGCTGGTCTACGGTCGACTGCTTCAGTCACACGCACGCACAGGGGATACTAAAGCGGGTGTACCACAAAGTGATTCGAATGGTATTTCGCAGGATTCCTGTAACACTACCTAACGTACCCATCCACACAGACCAGTACGGTAAGTTCTCATTATCTGTACTAATATGCGCGTTTATAGTTACGAACACATGTGGAAATAGCACAGTATGAGTGAATCTTCAGGAAGAACTAATAATACCAACGGGTGGGGTTTGAACCCGCGGTCAGAGAGTCTCAAAACTCCAGACCGTCGCGTTAGCCGCGGGTTCAAACCTCACCCGTGGAACGGTTTGTTTGCAATCGTGTCATTACGATTTCGTGAGTCATGTTAAACCCGGTAAGTTAAACTGCCCTAGTGTATATAAAGAAGGTCCTAGCTTATCAAGGGATTGAATTGCAAGTTCCTAGACAGGATTTAATTGATGATCTGATTGGGGTATTAGCTAATTATGTCGCCAGTCACAATAACAAATTTCTATTCTAGACACATACAGCGCCTGTATAACGGAAGGTATTTAAATTCGATTTAAACAAGGGAGAGATAATAACCTTTATTTCTACAAGTACATGATACAACTATTATCCAGAGCATTTCTAACATCTCAGGTTAATCTTGTCTTCCAGGATGCAGCCCACAACAGTCGGCTAACACCCAGGTACCTACTTACCGCAAGGTGAATAGACAAGTGAACGGAAACATGCCCGATGTTTCACCGGTATCGGGGATCAGTCCCGGATTCTCAGTGTGGGAGCTGAGGAAGCTACCGACCAAGCCACGATCAGTTCCTTAGATCAAGAGCTTCTCCCCAGCATCAATAAAAAAAATAATGCAATAAAGTAAATTAATACTATACTATGTCGAGGTAAAGGAGGCATAATGGGTGATCAGTGAAGCCTTCCTCCAGTAATCACACGGCCCAGGCTTCGTCCAGGACTTGTCTGTGTTTATTGTGGTGGTAGAGACAAACCTTTTGTGTTTAGAAATTATGTTGCCAGAACCAAAATAATTGTTTACAAGAAGTGCAGATAGGGCAGGTAGGGCAAGGAAGAGCAAGCAGGCTGCCAATCAGTCAGCCACTTAGACAGTTAGCCAGTAAGCCAGTTAGCTAGCCAGTCAGTCAGTCTGAAAGCCAGCTAGTCAGCCATCCAGCCACTCAATCTGCCAGCTAGCCAGCCAACTAGTCTGCCAGCCAGAGAATTAGCCAGCCAGCCAGCAAGCCAGTTAGTGTGTCAGCCAGCCAGCCAGCCAGCCAGTTACCTAGCAAGCCACTCAGTCACTCAGTTAATTAGTTAGCCGGCCAGCCAACCAGTTAACCTGCCAACTAGTTAAACATCAAACTTGTTAGCCAGCTATTCAACCAGCCAGCAAGCCACCCAGTTAGCCAGCCATTCAAGCCAGACAGCCAGTTAGTCGGCCAGCTAGTCATCCAGCAAGCCAGGTAGTCAGTATCCCAGCCACATCCACCCATCACCTCCATTCTCTTCCCCTCACTTCCACTATTACGAACACAGGTGTAGACTATTTGACCTACACACCTTGCTGTAACACGATAACCACTCAGGAGCGATATAATCGAAGGATTACGTGTACCTCAATCAGATGAACTTTTTGAATAAAAGCAAAGAAATGGCTTTTCATTTCAATATCTTTTTAGAAAATGTCGCCGCTAAACGTAAAAAACGAGTAACGGAAACAGGTAACTTGAATGCATATTGCATGTAATGTTAATAACAAATAAAACAGCTTACAGCATTATTGTTATCATGTTTGTACATATATTAATACTTAGTGCTTAAAATAAACCGAAGTTGCAGTTTGTTTTTGTTTCTGCAGGCAGCATACAGTTCCTGCATAACTTTGATTGCATGGTTCCTGCTTCCAGTGATTTTTCAATGTGTTCAGTTCTTTTTCGTAAGATTTCAAAGTTTCTGACAAATTCTTGAATCATTTTCATCGTACATCTGATCAGTAAACCAATAATCTACTCAGGTGTATGAAATGAATCTGCATATCTTCTCCAAAGTCTTCCATCTTGAATTCCACCTCACATTGCTGAGGTTTCGAATTTTCTGAAAGTTAACCAAAGGAAAGTGCCCTTTTTCTTCAAAGAATCTAAACACGCGTGTTGGTACAAAACTTCATATCTCTCCATCCTGATTTATGAAGGGTCTCTTCTGTTCCATTAAAAAACTGTGCCTTTAGCTCCTCATAATTCTTCACCAGTTGGGATAAAAATGGATACTCGATGTTTGGAGAACTGGTTTTAGCACCAAGATTTTCATCCATTACCAGAGAATCCTGTCCAGAACGGGATGCTGACAACTGATAAATACCCGTCTCTGAGAACATTCGTTGCAGTGTCACAACAGCTCCACTCTTTGTCCCTGTGTTATCGTTTGTTGTATCAGCAATGATCATCTTTATTGCATTACATAAGTTGTATTCATCAATAACTTTTGCCATTCCTTCAGCAATAGTTTCAGTCTTGCCATTTTTCAAATGCAGTGCATCCAGTTTTACTTCAATTCTTTCATTTTTAAATACTAATAACTGATACTAATTTTCCTCAATGCGGTTTCCATCGAAATGTAAAGACCATTCTTCCATTTGTAACTTTTCAATCATTTCCTCCTTCAATTTAGCAGCCTCTTTGTTGTTGAATTGTAAATTGCTGCTTGACTTGGTGTAGGAATGCCAATGCCATCAAATGACAAGTGTTTGTAAATCTTGGCGGTTTTACTTGTTGATACTTTTGTGGATGTCACCAAGGTGGTTGCAACTCGACTTTTGTTGTTTTCTGGTTGGTGGAATAGTATTTTCATCTTCATTTTCATGCTCGCTCCCTTCACATTCAGTTCCACTGTCACTCGATGCATGATCGTAAGATGATGATGCTGGTACAGCTGTTTGTCTTCAGAGAATAACCATTGACCATTTACTTTTGTGATATGAAAAAGTTTATTCAGGGCATCATATTTTCCCCTCCTGACACATTCGTCATAAGTCCTCATCACTTTGTCAAGCTTTGCTTGTATTACTTGATCTGACACATGTGCAAAATCCGATTATTCTTCCATAATTTTGTAACTTCTTTGGAAATTGTCCCTATTCGTTCCTTTCTTCCTTTGATTTCTACGCCAAGAAATTAGTACCATGCAATGATTTGGGTTTGGAGAGGTATTCTCCATTTTTCTTATAGTGAAGATTCTTCTAAAGGCGCAATTCCTCTTCTATGTGACATCTGGAATCCCACCAAATTAGTGGTCCAGATATCTTTGTTCTTCTTTATAGTGGTATCACATTTCTTGTGTCACATTATAATTAATTATGAATTTCTGAAATAGATATAAAGGCAATAAGTTGATGTGTTTGCTCATAAAGCTTTTTATATATACCAGGATTTGGATTGCTCTACAAACTTCAATACCGTTTTAGAAATTTCTTAACAGTTCTAGAAACTGGAAAAGTTTACAGTGACATGAATGTCAAATATTGGCAATAAAACCCACACTGTTAGGCCATACCTGTAAATATATTGTCAGACAAGTGGTGCCCCCTGATACACTCCTCTGTCAAATACATTGAGAAAATGATAACTATGGTAAACGCCAGTATATAGAGTTGCCAATTAGTAATTTTCTGAGTTGTTACTTATGATTAGTAATGTAAATATATGGTGATTAATATTTTTCAGTAATTTGAGTTGTCAATTATTACTTTCCTGAATTACTACTTATGAGTAGTAACACAGATATATGGTGATTCATAGTTTTTATTTAGGGGTGAGTTTTTTTTGAAAATTGAGAGGAATTAGGGAATTTTTCGTTGTTTTTCAACAAAAGTTCATCGATTGACACAGGAGATGTTTCATTTGGGAAAAAAATAAAAAAAATTATAACCCTAATGTGCAATCCAAGTAGAGTCAATGATAGTCTTCGGAGGCAGCGTTCCATTATTTAGGTTCGTGGTACACAGGCAGTGTGTTTAAGTGCCCTGGGCGACCCATAGAGCCATGCCCATGAGGGAGAAAGGAGTGGAGTGTTGTTGACTCTAGGATGAGTTGGCGGCAAGTGAGGGCGAGGCAGGCCTTGGAAGCTAGCCATGAAGGCTTGCTGTCTACATTTTACTCGGCCAACTACCCATGGTCATCCTCGACCATGCTTGACTGAAAAAAAAAAATAGGTCTCTCTCTCGCAGGAACAGGCCACAGAACACAAAAAAAACATATATGTTTATACATGTGGCCATAGACAAAAAAATTTCCTACAGGGAGGGACAAAAAAAGGGTGAGGTGTGCTAAACATCGTAGTCCAAGGCAGTGGACCTCGGCGGGCGTCACTGCTCGCCTTCCTGCGTCTGGACAGACACTGCAACACAGGAAAGTCGCTGGAGTAGTTGCTGCAGCGTTCACTCAACTTGGTGCACAACCTGCTAGTGCCTTCGAGTGAGGCGTCGTCAGTACTCGGCAACTGGGCAGGACTTCTTTTGACAAGCGACTCAGGAGGACATTTCTTGACTGGTACTGTTGCGGGGGCTGTCACTGCCGGCGAGTGAAGTGAGTAATAGCAGAGATGACTCAGGCGAAACATCGGGGAGTTGTAGCAGTATACATCATAACTGGAGTGAGTGGGCTAGCATACTAAGATCCATTGATAAGAAACATCAATATGAAAAGCAATATAGACAGGGCCGAATACACAAAGATATTATTAAACACTATGCATCAGTTCTCACCAAACTAAAAAGAAAGGCAAAGCAATTGTGGTAATCCAGCAGATTCACCAAAACAAGAGGAGATATAAAAAAGACCTGGAAAACACTCTCTCAGATTCTGGGTACCCACAAACTGAAAAAAAAAACTAGGGATATTGTCCTAACTAAACCGAATGAATACAACTACTGCCTAGTAATACAGTTAAAAAGTTGAATGACTTCTTCTCAACCATAGGATCAAATCTCGCCAGTAAAATCGCAGGTACCAACGCCCGAGCAAGTGATTACCTAGATAGGAATTTCCCAACCTCCTTCTATCTTGCACCTACGAAACCCACTTAAGTCACTACGATTACCAAGTCACTTAAAAATCAATCGGAGTCTCTGTCTCAAGTCCCACCATTATTGTGATGAGATTAAGACACATGTGTAACATCTGGGTATCTTTATTGTAGACGTTTCGCCATCCAGTGGCTTTATCAATACAAATTCTAGGACATAACTTGAAGACAGTAGAACTATGTACAGAAGATGAGGTAATCAGTCCCTCAACCTAGGAGTAGGTGCGAAAAGCACCATAGTCGTGGAGATTCTGAATCTGATTCAGAATCTCCACGACTGCAAGAAGACTGCAAGAAGGCCTTTGACACAGTTCCTCACAAGAGATTAGTGCAGAAGCTAGAGCATCAGGCGCATATAACAGGAAGGGCACTGCAATGGATCAGAGAATACCTGACAGGGAGGCAACAACGAGTTATGGTACGTAATGATGTATCACAGTGGGCACCTGTGACGAGCGGGGTCCCACAGGGGTCGGTCCTAGGACCAGTGCTATTTTTGGTATATGTGAACGACATGACGGAAGGGTTAGACTCAGAAGTGTCCCTGTTTGCAGATGATGTGAAGTTAATGAGGAGAATTAAATCTGATGAGGACCAGGCAGGACTTCAAAGAGACCTGGACAGACTGGACACCTGGTCCAGCAAATGGCTTCTCGAATTTAATCCTGCCAAATGCAAAGTCATGAAGATAGGGGAAGGGCACAGAAGACCACAGACAGAGTATAGGCTAGGTGGCCAAAGACTGCAAACCTCACTCAAGGAGAAAGATCTTGGGGTGAGTATAACACCGAGCATGTCTCCGGAAGCACACATCAATCAGATAACTGCTGCAGCATATGGGCGCCTGGCAAACCTGAGAACAGCATTCCGACACCTTAGTAAGGAATCATTCAAGACACTGTACACCGTGTATGTCAGGCCCATACTGGAGTATGCAGCACCTGTTTGGAACCCGCACTTGATAAAGCACGTCAAGAAACTAGAGAAAGTACAAAGGTTTGCAACAAGGTTAGTTCCAGAGCTAAGGGGAATGTCCTATGAAGAAAGATTAAGGGAAATCGGCCTGACGACACTGGAGGACAGGAGGGTCAGGGGAGACATGATAACGACATATAAAATACTGCGTGGAATAGACAAGGTGGACAAGGACAGGATGTTCCAGGGAGGGGACACAGAAACAAGAGGCCATAATTGGAAGTTGAAGACACAAATGAGTCAGAGAGATAGTAGGAAGTATTTCTTCAGTCATAGAGTTGTAAGGCAGTGGAATAGCCTAGAAAATGACGTAGTGGAGGCAGGAACCATACACAGTTTTAAGACGAGGTTTGATAAAGCTCATGGAGCGGGGAGAGAGAGGGTCTAGTAGCAACCGGTGAAGAGGCGGGGCCAGGAGCTAGGACTCGACCCCTGCAACCACAAATAGGTGAGTACAAATAGGTGAGTACACACACACACACACACACACACACACACACACACACACTTCCTCCTCATTTACAACTACACTCACCCAAATGGCTAAGGGGAATGTCCTATGAAGAAAGATTAAGGGAAATCGGCCTGACGACACTGGAGGACAGGAGGGTCAGGGGAGACATGATAACGACATATAAAATACTGCGTGGAATAGACAAGGTGGACAAGGACAGGATGTTCCAGGGAGGGGACACAGAAACAAGAGGCCATAATTGGAAGTTGAAGACAGAAATGAGTCAGAGAGATAGTAGGAAGTATTTCTTCAGTCATAGAGTTGTAAGGCAGTGGAATAGCCTAGAAAATGACGTAGTGGAGGCAGGAACCATACACAGTTTTAAGACGAGGTTTGATAAAGCTCATGGAGCGGGGAGAGAGAGGGTCTAGTAGCAACCGGTGAAGAGGCGGGGCCAGGAGCTAGGACTCGACCCCTGCAACCACAAATAGGTGAGTACAAATAGGTGAGTACACACACACACACACACACACACACACACACACACACACACACACACACACACACTTCCTCCTCATTTACAACTACACTCACCCAAATGGCTGTAAACATAAAATTCCAAATATAGCTATTGCCTTATAAATCTCAAGCTAGTTTTAAGTTTGCCTGAGATACTCCAATATAGGAGCTTCAATAGAAACGGTGTATCATGCCAAGACAAAACTATTCTCATTATTAATTTTACAAATTGTTATATTCTTAAATGTTCTGAACTACCTCACTATTGTTAATCCATTTAATCATTTGCAATTTGTAAATTGTAATATAGAGTAAGAATTATTATTAGTCTGCCCGAAATACCTATGCATGCTAGGCATGCTAGTGGCCTTCTTTGTAATTATTGTTTTATAATATGTAAACGACCCATTGTAATCTTTACAGAGAAATAAACATTTAAATTTGAATCTGAATTTGAATCATACTTTGGGCTAGCTGTTCACTGAAACTGTGACATGAGTCACACAGTCGCCTACCGACAGGGCTACTGTGGCTTGATGATATTCTCTCGACAGAGTTTGAGTCATTGCAGAGGTTAGTCTAAGCGTCCTCAGACTCGTTTCCCTCCACGATAACCACCCAGGAATGAACAAAAAAGGCAGCAGAGTAAATGATTGTATTTCCTTGACTCAAGAAATCGTAATGACACGATTGCAAATAAACCATACCCCCGGCCGGGATTGAACCCGCGGTCATAGAGTCTCAAAACTCCAGCCCGTCGCGTTAGCCACTAGACCAGCTAGCCACAATAAGATTCATCCAACTAGGTATATTTCTACACCATAGGAAAGTTAGCACAGGCACCTCTGTGACCACAAATGCAAGTTTTTACAGACGAATCTCCAGCTAGCGTGGCCGTGACGAACTCTAGCTCAAGTCCCTTCACTGCCGTCAACATGACTCAAGAAATCGTAATGACACGATTGCAAATAAACCATACCCCCGGCCGGGATTGAACCCGCGGTCATAGAGTCTAGCTGGAGATTCGTCTGTAAAAACTTGCATTTGTGGTCACAGAGGTGCCTGTGCTAACTTTCCTATGGTGTAGAAATATACCTAGTTGGATGAATCTTATTGTGGCTAGCTGGTCTAGTGGCTAACGCGACGGGCTGGAGTTTTGAGACTCTATGACCGCGGGTTCAATCCCGGCCGGGGGTATGGTTTATTTGCAATCGTGTCATTACGATTTCTTGAGTCATGTTGACGGCAGTGAAGGGACTTGAGCTAGAGTTCGTCACGGCCACGCTAGCTGGAGATTCGTCTGTAAAAACTTGCATTTGTGGTCACAGAGGTGCCTGTGCTAACTTTCCTATGGTGTAGAAATATACCTAGTTGGATGAATCTTATTGTGGCTAGCTGGTCTAGTGGCTAACGCGACGGGCTGGAGTTTTGAGACTCTATGACCGCGGGTTCAATCCCGGCCGGGGGTATGGTTTATTTGCAATCGTGTCATTACGATTTCTTGAGTCATGTTGACGGCAGTGAAGGGACTTGAGCTAGAGTTCGTCACGGCCACGCTAGCTGGAGATTCGTCTGTAAAAACTTGCATTTGTGGTCACAGAGGTGCCTGTGCTAACTTTCCTATGGTGTAGAAATATACCTAGTTGGATGAATCTTATTGTGGCTAGCTGGTCTAGTGGCTAACGCGACGGGCTGGAGTTTTGAGACTCTATGACCGCGGGTTCAATCCCGGCCGGGGGTATGGTTTGATTGTATTTCCTTCACCAAAACAAATTGGTATTTACATTATATGTACAATATTTGCAGCAATGTAAAATTAGGTGACTGCAAGTGCAATATATGGTGAGAACTATAGTGATCAGCAGGGAAGGTATGTTGAGAAATGGCATTACCAGCTAAGCTTATTATTTATAAATTTAAATATAGGGAATACTTAGCTGATAAAAGACAGCAAATCGTCTACACAGCCGCCCCTGAGGACGAGATCTTGAATTGTTGTCATGATCATCTCTCAACGGGCTGGAATAGAACATATTATGTAAACTATAAATTACCCCTAGGGGGTGTTATGTCAGCATATTTCATTCACTGATTGCTGACAAACTTACTTGTTTGGACTCAAAAGTCCACACCTTACTGCCGACTATAGGTTGATTACAAACTCTTTGCGACTCAAGAACTGCACAATCCCCCGTACTACAAGAAATTCGTAACCTACCTTGCTCTTGTAGCGTGAGCTATGGTGTTCTTCACACCTTCGACAGGTATCGGTGACTTGATAGAAGCTGAAGTGTCCTTGGATGTCCACGTCTTCCATAGTCTAGGAATACGCACACTGGTACATTATGTTCCACAAGATTTGTCTTTATTGTTCACAATCTTATCACTAAAGAAGCTGATCACACTTCCCTGTAAGTGTTTGTGTTTTGTGAGACACTGTGTTCACACTAACGCACAGATCGTTCTTTGTTGGTTATCCTGACGTCAGTGTCACTCTCAGTAGAGTCAATAGTAATCTGAAGACGCCACAGTACCCCATGCCGTTACTGCCCCTTGCACAAAGGAAAAGCTGACATAGTACTTTTGCTTCCTTGCCACTTCCTCCATGAATCAAAACAGAAATTCAAATTCAAATTCAAAGTTTATTCTCTATAAGGATTACAATGCTGAGTTTACAGAATTTGGTTATTGTGTGGTTTACATGTAGTAAAATAATAATTACAGAGTGTACCACTAGAACACCTAGCATGGCTAGGCATTTCGGGCAGACTTAAATTAAATCTTAAGTTTAAAATATTACAAAATTATGAAGTAAGTTGGTATTATGGCTAAGTGACTAAATACTAGTTTGTGAGTTTAGCAATGTGAATGCTTTTGTTTTGGCAATATACATAGTTTCAGCTAAGCTTATTATTTATAAATTTAAATATAGGGAACACTTAGCTGATAAAAGACAGCAAATCGTCTACACAGCCGCCCCTGCATAGACAACAATATACACTATCTTCACCATGATAATAAAGTGGGAGCAGGATTTTCCTTAATTGTCCTGCTAAGGTAAGAGATGAACTGTCTCTTATTAAACTACACATTGCAGCACAGGAGTCTGCAAGGAGCGTCGGTCGAAGCGACCACGTCCCATACTCGTACTGCATCTGCTATCAATTACTCGCTGTAGCAGTAAACAAGATATTTGCCCCTTCTGAGAGGGCTGGGCCCCTCAGGGCTGAAAGGGGCTGAAGGGGGCTAAAGGGGGCTGATACCCCCCTCCTGGAGAAAATTTCTCCACACTGGGGGGCGGCAGAGGTTCGCTGCAGGTGAACTATTCATCACTTAACATTAATTTGATTTTCTCACTCGCCACCACTGCTGCTTGTCTCTTCTGAACAGCTTTAGTCGGTGTGGTTTCTGGAGAATCACTAATTTTGTTTTCAACACTGTGTAATTCTAACGGCACTAGTTTATTTATTGTCCGCTTATTCACTACACCTTTGCATCAGGATATATGGTCACAATTTTTCCAAGTGGCCATTGGGACCTCGGACCTTCATTGTCAATAATCACTATGTCACCAGGTCTTAAGGACTTATGATTTTCAGGAACACCAGCTCCATAGAAGTGTTCTCTTAATGAGGTGAGATAGTCTTCTCGGCAAATTTTCTCGCAACATTCAATCACTTTATTAAGGTGTTTGAATTTACGTCTGAGTTGCTCAGGTTCGAAATAAGTAGGATCCTCTATGATTTCTTTATCATTCATGGGAGGAACAGGTTCGAGCCTTCTGCCATGGAGTAAATGAGATGGACTTAACACTTCTAAATTGTCCAGATCATCGGTAACATAAGTAAGAGGTCTGTTGTTGACTCTATTTTCTATTTCAGTCACAACTGTACGGAATTCTTCTAAGTCGATTCTTTGACGATGAAGAGTCTTCCTTAAACAACGTTTTACAATGCCGATCATTCTTTCATAAAATCCGCCGTGCCATGGAGATTTAGGAGGAATGTATCTCCAACGACAACTGCGTTGATTCAGCATCTGTTGTACTTCTGGTTGATCAAAGATCTTGCTTATATAAGCAGCACCAGCAACAAAGTTCGTTGCATTATCTGAAATCATCAGTCTGGGACATGCCCTTCTGGCTGCAAACCTTCTGAATAATTTGATAAAGGTTTCAGCAGACATGTCAGTGGCTACTTCTAGATGTACTGCTCTAGTTGTAGCACAAGTGAACAAACAGATGTACACCTTGATGGGAACTTTGTCAACTGTTTTGGTTAAAATTATTGGTCCAGTGTAATCTACACCTGTCACCTCAAATGGAGTGATATGAGAAACTCTTTCAGAGGGATGTGGAGGTGGACCTGGATACTGACATACTCGCATATCGTAGTGACGACAAGTAATAAAGTCCTTTATTTGAATTTTTCACACTTTGTCGACCTTGAGGTATCCAGTAGGATTGTCGTATATGACAAAGTGTGTCAGCTACCCCACCATGTAACACGTTACTGTGGGCGTTTTGCACAATCAGTATTGTTAGCCAATGATTCTTGGGGATCAATATTGGATGTATGGCTTCTTTAGGTAGTGAAGAATTATGAATTCTTCCTCGACATCTTATAATCTTTTCTGAGTCGAGATAAAGTCCTAAAGAATTAATCATGACAGGTTTCTTTGGGGATTTATCTTGCGTTTCTAGAAATTTATATTCTGTAGAGAAAACATCTTTCTGTATTAGTTTCATCCAGTATTTAATGGGTTCAAGATATTCATAATCAGGTTTTATTCCTTCAATGAATTTAAAGACAAGAGCTGTAACTCTTAAGAGTTTACCCAAAGATGAGTATTTAGATCCATCAATGACTATTTCTGTTGTGTCTGCAGTATTTACACAACTTATTTCTGCTGTGTTCAAGCAGACTGTTTCTTCTGGCATAATGTGAGCCTTTTGCTGAGGCCAGTTATTTTCATTAGAGAGCCAGTTCGGTCCGTGGAGCCATAATTTATTATCCACAAATTTCTTGAGTGGGACACCACGTGACAACAAGTCAGCTGGATTCTCTTGGGTAGAGACGTGGAGAAAGAGATAATCTCTCTGCATCGCTTTTATTTCTGCTACTCTGTTGTGTACATAGACCAACTTGCTCTTATTATTTCTTAACCACTGGAGAACTGCTTCATTATCACTCCAGATCACGGTTTTTTCAATAGTGAGATAATCAAGTACTTTGTTGAGATAGACAGCTAATTTTGTTCCTACATAGAGTGCTGTCAGTTCCACTTGTGGTATTGTTCTGACCTTCAAGGGTGCTACCCTGGCCTTTGAAGTAATTAGTGAACTTCTTCAGCATTACTCATGTAAGCTACAGCGCCATAACCTCTGGTTGACGCATCACAGAACACATGTAATGTGTACTTGTTTCCCTCTTGATCTATTTGTCTGGGAAATTTAATTTGATGAAGTTGCTTAAACTCCTTGGATATTTCATCCCATGCTTGACTCATTTCTAGAGGCAAGTTCTCATCCCATCCAATTTTGAGCTTCCATGCATCTTGCATAAGCATTTTGCCTTTTATGGTAATTGGTGAGACGAGTCCTAGAGGATCAAAACATTGTGATACCTCTGACAGTAAACTACGTTTAGTGAGTTTACTGCATGATTTATTGTTTATCCTTTTGAGACTCAAAGTATCCTCCTGTGTGTTCCAATTAAATCCCAGCATATTGTTGCAATCAGGAATTTCAGCTTCAGGGAAATCTTCTTTGATAAGTTCCCTTAATTGCTTTGAATTTGTATTCCACATCCTTAAAGGCATATTTGCTTCTTTCATCTCCTTGTTAGCTTCTCTGTATAAGGATTTCAAATCCTCCTCTTTATTCACAGTACCTTGAAGATTGTCCACATACAAAATTTTCTTTAAGATTTCTTTGAAGGGACTTTCAGATTTCTTCAAATGTGTATTTAGAGTAGCTTCTAGTAAGAATGGAGAGGATGTTGCACCAAATAATACTGATTTGAAACGATAAGTTTTCACAGGACTTTGAGGATCATGTGGATTTTCAGGCCACAAGAATCGAGTATAATCTCTATCTATGTCTTGTAGTCCTACTCTTAAGAAAGCTTTGGAAATATCAGCCGTGTAGGCATATGTGTTTGTGCGAAATTTCATAAGCACGTCTCCAAGCTTCTCAGTTAGTGAGGGTCCGGTCATCAGACAGTCATTAAGACTTGCTACATCTTAATTTGCACGTGCGCTGCAATTATATACAACACGTAGTGGAGTGGTTTCAGAATCTTTTCTGACTCCATGGTGCGGGAGATAATGAGCTTCTGTCTTCAACTTATCTTCGACTATTTCCTCAATGAATTTATTGTCCAACTGTTCTTGTATGATATTATCATAGACAGTCAGTAGCTCTGGATTCCTCCTGAGCTCATGCATTTGTGCTTTCATTTGTCCGAAAGCCATGCGATAATTGCTAGGCAGATGTGGTGGATTTAATTTCCATGGTAACCTAACCCAATACTGTCCATCTTTATATTTGACAGTGTCCAAATATTGGTTATAAGTCTGAGACTCTTGTGGACTTGGTTTATTTACATTAATACCTATCGCATCTAAATCCCACAACTTATCAACTGGTTCATTCATTTCTTCCAACAATGATAATTTTTGCTGTGGTACATGATCAGCGGTTATTCTCGTAACTAGTACATTTTCCACTGAATCAAAATCAGCTTCTTTCCCACTTTGAGAGGGAATGGGACCACATATCATGTGGCCTCCTGCTGTTTTCAGCAAGTGAACATCATGTTTACTTACTATATTTTGCACAAAACAGTGATAATAATCACTTCCAATGATTAAATCAATTGGACTAATTGTGTCCGTCTGTATGTCAGGACAGGCTAACTTGACCTTAGCTGCTTTCAGTGCTGCAACTGTTTCTTTTAATCCCTGGATCTGCACAGACTTAGGCAAATCATCTACTACCACAGCTTCTACTGTCTTTTTCCTGTTTCCTAGACCAACAGTGATTCTGGCTAGGTCATATGTCTGTTTACCAGAATTGTGGAAAAAAACAGCTATATCTAACTGTACTTTGGCATAGGGTTGTTTATTCAGTTTCTGCAACACTGTTCTTCTTATGAAGGACCTTTGAGAACCTTGATCAAATAGTGTTAGCACATTGGTTTTGTGTAATTTATTAGATAACTCAACTCGAGCTATCGGGAGAGCAGTTGCTTTAAACTTATCTCTCACATTTAATGCTGTTGCTTGTTGACTTCCTGATTCTGTGGAAGTCTTCTGCTGTTCAGCAAAAGTATTTGGACATAATGCTGTATGATGCATACCCTGGCATTTAAAACACTTCTTCAGTGAGCATTTTCCTCCATTGTGTTCACCTAAACACTTGAGGCACCTTTTCAGCTGATGAACGCGTTGTTTACGTGCCTCCATTGATGTGTATTGACTACAATACTGTGCCCAATGTGTTCCATCACAAAGTACACATTTTGGAGTACGTTCATGTGTGACAGTCTGTTTACTTTCTGTTGTATTCACAACTTGATAAATGCCTATATGGGATTTCCCATTCTGTGGTTTAGTGGGACTAGGTATACTCTTTTTATACTGAGTTGAAGGTTATCCCTGGGATTTGAGGATTTTTCATCTTGTCTCGTTGCTTGCATGCATGAAACTATTGTTTGTAAACCATTGCTAATTTCTTCACAAGTAAAATAGCGTTTATTGAACATAATATTTAATCGTTCAATAGTTTGTGGTGACAACTTATCTTGTACAATACCACTGATAAACCAATCACATTGCCTTAGGTCATATTTAGCTCCTAGAGATCTGAGACTATTGTCTAATGTGATTCTAAATGCCTGTAAGTCTGAAAAACAATGTTTGGGTGGCTTCAAGCTTGATATTAAGACTGCATGTCTAACTCTGGCCTTGTCAGCATCAAAGTAATTGTCTGCTAAGACAAGTAAGGCTATTTGATAATTGCCTTTAACCACCGGAAATGACTTAACCAGTTCTTAGGGTTCCACCTTCACAAGACATTTAAGGTAATTGAACTTAGCAATCTCATCTATGTCAGTTCGTGAATTTACTATGGATTGAAAACCACTAATGAATTCTTCATAATTATGACCTTGGAAAATAGGTAATGACAATGTAGGTAAGCTTGGTAATGGGACACTTGTTGTTGCTACAGGTGTAACAGGTGTTTGACCACTAGTTACAGTATGTGGAGAAATATTCTCCAGGAGGGCAGTATCAGCCCCCTTCAGCCACTTCAGCCACTTTCAGCCCTGAGGGGCCCTGCCCTCTCAGAAGGGGCAAATATCTTGTTTACTGCTACAGCGAGTAATTGAACCCAGATGCAGTACCAGTATACGACCTGTGGTCAAGCGACCGCCGCTCCTTGCAGTCCAGTGTTGCAGTGTGTATTTTAGTAAGAGACAGTACATCTGTTACCTTAGCAGGACAATTAAGGAAAATCCTGCTCACACTTTATTACCATAGTGAAGATAGTGGACATTGTTGTCTATGTTTAAGACAGCAAGAATCAAACATTCTGCTTTGCCTCATGGAGGAAGTGGCAAGGAAGCAAAGGTACTATGTCAGCTTTTCCTTTGTGCTGGGGCAGTGACGGCGTGGGGCATTGTGGCGTCTTCAGATTACTTTTGACTCTACTGAGAGTGACACTGATGCCAGGATAACCAACAAAGAACGATCTGTGTGTTAGTGTGAACAAAGTGTCTCACAAAACACAATAAACACTTACAGAGAAGTGTGATCAGCTTCTTCAGTGATATTATGTGAACAATTATTGATGAACAGTGTAACAACGAGTGTTGCAATCCAACAGAGTGTAGTGCGACATTCTTCAAAGAACACTATTCTTCAATCAACTCAACGGATATCCGGGCGTAATTACGGGTCAGATACATATACCCAGGTAAGTGTTCTAACTCGTGATGTGCTACTATTGACTACGCAGTTGGTATAAAATCGTGAGTTAGTCACTTATCATAAACCCCGGTGATATGCGGACCTTTGAGTCCACACACGTAAGTTTGTCAGCAATCAGTGAATGAAATATGCTGACATAACACCCCCTAGGGGTAATTTATAATCTTACAAATTATAACTCATTTCAGCCCGTTGAGGAATGACTTCGACAGCTTCTCAAGACCTCGTCTGCAGGGGCGGCTGTGCAGGCGATGAGTTGTCTTTCTAAGTTAAGTTTTCCCTATATTTAAACTTAGCTGGTAATGCCATTTCTGAACACAGTAGGTCTCTGTGACAGAGTTTTGCGGCAGATAGCCTGTACTCCTGTCCACCTTAATCGCTGATTACTAAAAGTATCCAAAACATTTTTAATTTCATCCTCAGTTGGATCTGATTCAAGAAAATTCTTTTCATAATGTGTATAGTCTGAATTAATTATTTTCAGACGTTGTGTAAGTAATTCAAATTTGACCTCAAGATCATCAAAAATCTATGTTTGTATCTTGAGTTAATCCTATACAGACTGAAATTATATTTTCTAATTGTGTAATATTAGTCTGTAAAGACTGAAACTGAGTTTTCAAACAAGCCATTTTAATGGTATATTGAAAATTCTAGCACCACACTTAGAGTGTTTAAAAAACACTGTACTGCTATAAACAGCTGAGTTTTGTTATGCTTAAGTCAGGAATAATCAGTCAGACACTACTGACCTACTAAGCTTAACCTCAGGGTCAATGACTATGAAGGGTACAGGGTACATATGGCTGGTGTTTATGGCTTGAGTTTGCTGTGTCAGCCTGACCACGATGATTAATCGTAAACAACGATGTTATACACTTCATTCACTACACACTATAAATGTCACTGTGTAACTGTAAATCACATGTGATTATTACTTACACATATATAAATGTCACTGTTAATATGTATTTGAAAGCTTACACTTTATATATAAGTTCCTTTAATATAACATGCATATCTATAAGAAACAAACTTTAGCACAATCTTGTCTCTTAATTTCTGTTTATAAGCATTATAAACACTATGTGTATATACACTCAGACAAACTGAACATCAGTTAGGTTGTTGTTGTCAGCGTTTTTCGAGATTGGAGCAGTGGATGCAGGGTGCCATCCCCCATTTTCTTGTTGGGTGAGTCACCCAGCTCCCGTTTTCTTTGGGTGAACGCTGGGTGAGCGCCCGTTTTCTTTTGGCTGCCCATTCTCTGTGATTGAGTCTGGAGGGACTCATTTATACTGATTTAAATAGTAAAAAACTAGTTTTACAGCTTTTTTCGAAGGACCTTGGCTCGTAGGTTATTTGTACACTGTAGTACAACAGATTTGGACCACAGTGTGGCCTTTATCCGGTTCGAGCACGACCATAATGTTGAGAAATGGCATTACCAGCTAAGCTTATTATTTATAAATTTAAATATAGGGAACACTTAGCTGATAAAAGACAGCAAATCGTCTACACAGCCGCCCCTGAGGACGAGATCTTGAATTGTTGTCATGATCATCTCTCAACGGGCTGGAATAGAACATATTATGTAAACAATAATTTACCCCTAGGGGGTGTTATGTCAGCATATTTCATTCACTGATTGCTGACAAACTTACTTGTGTGGACTCAAAAGTCCGCACCTAACTGCCGACTATTGGTTGATTACAAAATCCTTGCGACTCAAGAACTGCGCAGTCCCCTGTACTACAAGAAACTCATAACCTACCTTGCTCTTGTAGCGTGAGCTATGGTGTTCTTCACACCTTCGACAGATATCAGTGACTTGATAGAAGCTGAAGTGTCCTTGGATGTCCAAGTCTTCCATAGTCTAGGAATACGCACACTGGTACACTATGTTCCACAAGATTTGTCTTTATTGTTCACAATTTTATCACTAAAGAAGCTGATCACACTTCTTTGTAAGTGTTTATTGTGTTTTGTGAGACACTTTGTTCACACTAACGCACAGATCGTTCTTTGTTGGTTATCCTGGCGTCAGTGTCACTCTCAGTAGAGTCAAAAGTAATCTGAAGATGCCACAGCACCCCATGCCGTTACTGCCCCTTTCACAAAGGAAAAGCTGACATAGTGCTTTTGCTTCCTTGCCACTTCCTCCATGAATCAAAACAGAATGTTTGATTCTTGCTGTCTTAAGCATAGACAACAATATACACTATCTTCACCATGATAATAAAGTGGGAGCAGGATTTTCCTTAATTGTCCTGCTAAGGTAAGAGATGAACTGTCTCTTATTAAACTACACATTGCAACACAGGAGTCTGCCAGGAGCGTCGGTCGAAGTGACCACGTCCCATACTCGTATTGCATCTGCTATCAATTACTCGCTGTAGCAGTAAACAAGATATTTACCCCTTCTGAGAGGGCTGGGCCCCTCAGGGCTGAAAGGGGCTGAAGGGGGCTGAAGGGGGCTGAAGGGGGCTGATACCCCCCTCCTGGAGAAAATTTCTCCACAAGGTAAGTCTGCCAAGTGTATGAGTGTACCACATCACTACACAACTTTGGCTGCTTCCTTGTGATTGATCGAGCCAAAGTACTTGTGTAACAATTGGGCCCCGGCTTATTAAACCCTTATCAAATCCACTCACCACTCCCTTCTCCCACTTCCACCCATCACTCCCGTCCCCCTACTTCTACCCACCAATACCGCCCCCTTCACTTCTAACCACCACTCCCTCCCCATCACTTTTACCTTCCACTCCCTCCTCCCTCACTTCTACCTACCACTCCCTCTGCCCTCACTTCTACCCACCACTCCCTTCCCCTCGTGTTAACCCACCACTCCTTTATGATACATAGTTTACTAAGGAATTTTTTGGTATGCAACCATTGCGTTCACTTGCTGCCTGACCATGGTAGAGTGGGGTTGTACTCTGCACCCCTCTGCTGTTTTCAGGCGAGCTATCTTTTACCAACATGGCACTGAGTGTGAGGCGTCGCGTAAATACCATCGGTATAGAGCTGCTTCGTGGGGCAATTTCGCCCACTTCAGCGCAGGTGTTACTCCCGACCATCATTATCGAGACGTATGGTATCCAGGACGATGAGGTGCATGGTGTTGCCCTGAATGGAGCATATAGGATCTTCGTTAAACTGAATTCCACATCTGTGTACGAGTCATTGGTGCATAGATTTCAAGACGTGAGTCTTGATGCTACTCCGGCTGTGAAGGTGCGTTTGATTGACGTATCCCACCACTTTACATGGATCAAGCTCCGTAATGTACCATTCGAGGCAGATGAGGCTGACATACAAAGTGTTTTTGAGGTGTATGGAACCGTACATCTGGTACATCAAGGCAAGTGGGCGATAGGTGCTTATATGGGCCGTCTAGAAGGGACATTTACCCTAAAGATGACCCTAAGACATTTCATACCGTCTTATGTCGTACTGGAGGACTTTAGAACGCAGGTTCTTGTATCATACACTGGACAGAGACGTACGTGCAGGTTATGTGGGGCGTACGATCATTTGGCGGCTATATGTGTGAAGCAGCGGCTGGTGCCTGCACAAACTAGTGAAGCACCTGTTACCAGTGTGGACGCTGTTGCTACGAGCCCCGCGCACAAGCACGAGCGTGGGCGATTGTGGAGCGAGGTATTGGAGCCTCTCGAGAAGCCTGGCGTGTGTGAGGCAAGCTGTGAAACCAACAATTTGAAGGCGCTGAGTGCAGAAGTGTGTGTGCAGGAGGAAGTAAAGGCGATTGAGGAAGAGCTTGAGGAGGTGTTGAGGACTTTGTCACTGCCTGTAGAGGAGGAGGATGTACCCGCATGGGTGCAAAACACCGAGTTGACAGAGGAGGAATGTGCCATACAAACACAGCAGGGAAGACGTGGTGAGCGGTGTGGGAGAAACATCGCCGTGTTTCGTGGGACAAAGCACGGTGGAAGTTGAGGTCCATCGTGCGGCCTCCTTAGAGGATAACATGGAGGACGTGGTCATCATGAGGAAGAGCTTGGAGGGTGGATGAATTTCGTCGTAGAAGCCAAGACAAGAGGCATCGAAGGAAGGGGGAAGGGAGGGAAGGTGATGTGAAGATTTGTAGAAACCCAGGTGCAGGTGGACCTGAAAAGAATTGAGAAAAGAGGCAGGGGTGGAAACTTTAACAGTAGCCTCAGGTGAATGTGAATGGAATGTGTAAGGGTGTAAAAAGGGAATGGTTTAGAATGCTTCTGCTCAAATATAGAGTCGATGTAGCATTTCTTCAGGAGCACAATTTCAAGGAGGTGAAAGTGTTGGAAGTGGCAGGGTTTCAGGTGGTGACTATGCCATCTGTACGTCTGAAAGGTGGTGTGGGTATCATGATCAGGGAGGCGAGCCCTTTTGTGTTAAGAAGTGAGGGGGAGGGGGGGTAAGTATTGCGTGTGGACGGGTGGTGGATGGGGCAGAGGGTATCCTTTGTAAGTGTGTATGCAACGGCAGAAAATGATGTGAGAGTAAAGAGGGATTTTGTATGTGAAGAACTAGTTTTCTTCTTACGTGGTTTACCTGCAGTGGCCATTGTTGGTGGGGACTGGAACTGCGTTATTAGGAGGGCTGACGTGGAACCAAAAGGGGCTGGGCACGTGTCGGCGGCCTTGCGAGATCTCTTGAGGGATATTCAGTTGTGGGATGCAGTTGGAGGGGGGGCGTGGGAGGTAGAGCACACTTTTGTAAGAAGGGGTTATGCGGCTAGGTTGGATAGGCTGTATATATCTCAAGGGGTTTGGTTGACATTTTTCTGTACAATAGAAGTAGCTTATTCAGATCATTGGGCGGAAGTAGCAGAGGTTTGGTGGGGGTCACTAGCAGGTATCTCTAGGGGATATTAGAAGTTAAATACGAGTGTGTAAGGCGATGAGGAGGGGATAGAGGGATTTGTGATGCTGTGGGAGAGGTTAAGTGCAGAGGTAAATAGGGTGGAGGATGTGGTGATGTGGTGGGATGGTGTGGCTAAAGAACGGATTAAGCAATATTACGTAAGAGAAGGGAAACGCATCAATTCTTTAAAATATGGGCTTGCCAGTTATTTGGAGGACAGGTTACGGAGTTATTACGCGAAGGGGGCGGTGGCGGGCACTTATCCTATGGATGATATTATGGCAATTAAAGGGAGGCTGCACGAGGTACAGGATGAGAGGTTCCAAGCGGTGTGGGTACAGGCAGGGTGGAAGAGGTGTTATGGGCCGATAGACCCTCATCGTGCATATTGCGTAGGCAAAAACAACGACAGCAGGCAATGGCTATTCCATGGTTGGAGGTTCATGAGCCGATAGAGGGGTACAGGGAAGGGCAGGTCATACAAGCTGCGGAAGGAATGGGGGCACTTGTGGATAAGTGGTATGAGAAGTACTGGCAATGAGAAGGGGTAGAGGCTGGGGTTTTAGAACAGGTGTGTGGGAGTGTGATATGTCAGTTGCGTAACAGTGATAGGGAAGCACTGGGTGGGGAAATAAGTGAGGGGGAAATATAGAGAGCTTTAAGTGGAATGCGAAAGGGCAAAGCACCAGGAATTGATGGACTCCCGGCAGAGTTTTATCAGCAGCATTGGGAGCTAATGAGGCTTTTTTTGGTTAGGTTATTAAATTGCATGAATGAGAGAGGTGAGTTGGGAGAGAAACAGGCAACGGGTGTTGTAGTCTTGGTACCGAAGGGTAAGGGGCAGCATACGCTTCGGGATTACCGGGCGATCTCCTTGTTATGCGCGGATTATAAGTTGTTTGCTAAGATTTTGGGGAATCGGTTTAAGTGCATGGTGGGGCGGGTAGTATCGAAAACTCAGTTTGGTTTGCCAGGGAGGTTTATAGTGGAGGGGCATGGGTTACTTAGGGATTTCGTGGGGGAAAAAGGGGGGAAGGGGGAAGGTTTGGTAGCACTCGATTGGCAAGGGGCATATGATAGAGTGGACCGAAAAGCATTGAGAGCCATCCTCAGGGAACAGGGGTTTGGGGAAGAAATAGTGGGTTGGGTTGAGGCATTGTACCGAGGTGCAATGGCAAGGGTACAGATTAATGGTCGATTGGGTGGGAAGATTGTAATGGGTAGGGGACTTAGGCAGGGGTGTCCTATGTCACAACTATTGTTTGCATGCATACAGGAACCCTTTTATAGATTGGTGGAGCAGCGTATGTGTAGTGGAGAGGGAGCAGAGAGTGGATGGGCGAGGGTTTGGCCAGTCTTAATAGGGTATGAAGATGATACTACTGTTCTGCTTAGGGAGGGGATGTCAATGGATACATTAGATGGGGTAGTACAAATGTTCGCAGGGGTAACTGGTATGAGGGTGAATTCAGATATGTCCATGGTCATGGGGTTAGGAGCTTGGGTGGGAAGGGTTGAGTGGGGTAGTGCAGTCGTGAAGAGGCAGGTTGTGGAGAAATTTTCTCCAGGAGGGGGGTATCAGCCCCCTTCAGCCCTTTCAGCCCTGAGGGGCCAAGCCTCTCAGCCCTGAGGGGCCACTCAGAAGGGGCGATCGTCTTGTTTACTGCTAGAGTGAGTAATTGATCACAGATGCTATGCGACGTAGTCAAGTGACCTCTGCTCCTTGCAGCGGTGTTGCAACATGTATTTTTATAAGAGACAATACATTCTTACTTAGCAGGACAATTAAGGAAAATCCTGCTCTCACTTTATTACCATAGTAAAGATAGTGTACATTGTTGTCTACGCTTAAGACAGCAAGAAACAAACATTCTGCTTTGCTTCATCGAGGAGGTGACAAGGATGCAAGGTACTAGGTCAGCGTTTTTTTTTTGTGCTGGGGGCAGTGACGGCATGGAGCACTGTGGCGTCTGGCAGACTATCTTTGACTCTATAGAGAGTGACACTGACACCAGGATACTGATCTGTGCGTTAGTGTGAACAAAGTGTCTCTAACACAAACACTTGAGAAGTGTGATCAGCTTCTCTTGTGATACATTGTGAACAATCAAGACAAATCTTGTGGAACATAGTGTACCAGTGTGCGTTTCCTAGACAATGGAAGACGTGGACATCCAAGGACACTTCAGCTTCTATCAAGTCACCGATATCTGTCGAAGGTGTTGAGAACACCATAGCTCACGTTACAAAGAGCAAGGTATGTTACGAATTTCTTGTAGATCGGGGGATTGCGCAATTCTTGAGTCACAAGGAGTTTGTAATCAACCTATAATCGGCAGTAAGGTGTGGACTTTTGAGTCCAAACAAGTAAGTATTTCGTCAGCCATCATCGAATGAAATATGCTGACATAACACCCCCTTGGGGTAATTTATACTTACAAATTGTATCTCTTGACAGCCCACTGTTGTGATGGTTTCGACAGCTTCTAGACCTCGTCTGCAGGGGCGGCTGTGTAGACGATTTGCTGTCATTTATCAGCTAAGTGTTCATTATATATAGTTATAATAAACACGGCAGGTAAGGCCAAAAAATCTCAACAGAGTATTGGTCGTGCTCGAACCGGATAAAGACCACACTGTGGTCCAAATATGTTGTACTACAGTGTACAAATAACCTATGAGCCAAGGTCCTTCGAAAAAAGCTGTAAAACTAGTGTTTTACAAAATAAATCAGTATAAATGAGTCCCTCCAGACTCAATCACAGAGAATGGGCAGCCAAAAGAAAACGGGCGCTCACCCAGCGTTCACCCAACGAAAACGGGAGCTGGGTGACTCACCCAACAAGAAGACGGGGGATGGTATCCTGCACCCTCCATCAACTGCTCCAATCACGAAATCACTGATTAATACAACAGCAACCCAAGTGATGTTGTTTGTCTGAGTGTATATATACACACAGTGTTTATAATGTTTATAGACAGAAATTAAGAGACAAGATTGTGTTAAAGTTTGTTTCTTATAGATCTACCTGTTATATTAAAGGAACTTATATATAAAGTGTAAGCTTTCAAATATATATTAACAGTGAAATTTATATATGTGTAAGTAATATTCACGTGTGATTACAGTTATACAGTGACATTTATAGTGTATAGTGAATGAAGTGTATAACATCGTTATTTACGATTAATCATCATGGTCAGGCTGACACAGCAAAACTCTAAGCCATAAACACCAGCCACATGTACGGTGTACCCTTCATGGTCATTGACCCTGAGGTTAAGCTTAGTGGGTCAGTAGTGTCTGACTCGATTATTGCTGACTTAAGCATAACAAAAACTCAGCTGTTTATAGCAGTACAGTGTTTTTTAAACACTCTAAGTGTGGTGCTAGAATTTTCAGTATACCATTAAAATGGCTTGTTTGAAAACTCAGTTTCAGTCTTTACAGACTAAGATTACACAATCAGAAAATCTAATTTCAGTCTGTCTAGGATTAACTCAAGATACAAACATAGATTTTGATGATCTTGAGGTCAAGTTTGAATTATTTACACAACGCATGGAAATAATTAATTCAGACTATACACATTATGAAAATAAATTTCTTGAATCAGATCCATCTGAGGATGAAATTAAAAATGTTTTGGATACTTTTAGTGATCAACAATTAAGGTGGACAGGAGTACAGGCTATCTGCCGTAAAACTCTGTCACAGAGACCTACTATAACTAGTGGGCAAACACCTGTTACACCTGTAACAACAACAAGTGTCCCATTACCAAGCTTACCTACATTGTCATTACCTATTTTCCAAGGTCATAATTATGAAGAATTCATTAGTGGTTTTCAATCCATAGTAAATTCACGAACTGACATAGATGAGATTGCCAAGTTCAATTACCTTAAATGTCTTGTGAAGGGAGAACCCTATGAACTGATTAAGTCATTTCCGGTGGTTAAAGGTAATTATCAAATAGCCTTACGTGTCTTAGCAGACAATTACTTCGATGCTGACAAGGCTAAAGTTAGACATGCAGTCTTAATATCAAGCTTGAAGCCACCCAAACATTGTTTTTCAGACTTACAGGCATTTAGAATTACATTAGACAATAGTCTCAGGTCTCTAGATGCTAAATATGACCTAAGACAATGTGATTGGTTTATCAGTGGTATTGTACAAGATAAGTTGTCGCCACAAACTATTGAACGATTAAATATTATGTTCAATAAACGCTATTTCACTTGTGAAGAAATTAGCAATGGTTTACAAACAATAGTTTCATGCATGCAAGCAACGAGACAAAATGAAAAATCCACAAATCCCGTGGATAATAAACCTTCAACTCAGTATAAAAAGAGTATACCTACTCCCACTAAGCCACATAATGGGAAATCCCATATAGGCATTTATCAAGCTGTAAATACAACAGACAGTAAACAAACTGTCACACATAAACGTACTCCAAAATGTGTACTTTGTGATGAAACACATTGGGCACAGTATTGTATTCAATACACATCAATGGAGGCACGTAAACAACGTGTTCATCAGCTGAAAAGGTGCATCAAGTGTTTAGGTGAACACAAGGGAGGAAAATGCTCACTGAAGAAGTGTTTTAAATGCAAGGGTATGCATCATACAGCATTATGCCCAAATACTTTTGCTGAACAGCAGCAGACTTCCACAGAATCAGGAAGTCAACAAGCAACAGCATTAAATGTGAGAGATAAGTTTAAAGCAACTGCTCTCCCGATAGCTCGAGTTGAGTTATCTAATAAATTACACAAAACCAATGTGCTAACACTATTTGATCAAGGCTCACAAAGGTCCTTCATAAGAAGATCAGTGTTGCAGAAACTGAATAAACAACCCTATGCCAAAATACAGTTAGATATAGCTGGTTTTTTCCACAATTCTGGTAAACAGACATATGACCTAGCCAGAATCACTGTTGGTCTAGGAAACAGGAAAAAGACAGTAGAAGCTGTGGTAGTAGATGATTTGCCTAAGTCTGTGCAGATCCAGGGATTAAAAGAAACAGTTGCAGCACTGAAAGCAGCTAAGGTCAAGTTAGCCTGTCCTGACATACAGACGGACACAATTAGTCCAATTGATTTAATCATTGGAAGTGATTATTATCACTGTTTTGCGCAAAATATAGTAAGTAAACATGATGTTCACTTGCTGAAAACAGCAGGAGGCCACATGATATGTGGTCCCATTCCCTCTCAAAGTGGGAAAGAAGCTGATATTGATTCAGTGGAAAATGTACTAGTTACGAGAATAACCGCTGATCATGTACCACAGCAAAAATTATCATTACTGGAAGAAATTAATGAACCAGTTGATAAGTTGTGGGATTTAGATGCGATAGGTATTGATGTAAATAAACCAAGCCCACAAGAGTCTCAGACTTATAACCAATATTTGGACACTGTCAAATATAAAGATGGACAGTATTGGGTTAGGTTACCATGGAAATTAAATCCACCACATCTGCCTAGCAATTATCGCATGGCTTTCGGACAGATGAAAGCACAAATACATGAGCTCAGGAAGAATCCAGAGCTACTGACTGTCTATGATAATATCATACAAGAACAGTTGGACAATAAATTCATTGAGGAAATAGTCGAAGATAAGTTGAAGACAGAAGCTCACCCGCACCATGGAGTCAGAAAAGATTCTGAAACCACTCCACTACGTGTTGTATATTGCAGCGCACGTGCAAATAAAGATGTAGCAAGTTTTAATGACTGTCTGATGACCGGACCCTCACTAACTGAGAAGCTTGGAGACGTGCTTATGAAATTTCGCACAAACCCATATGCCTACACGGCTGATATTTCCAAAGCTTTCTTAAGAGTAGGACTACAAGAAATAGATAGAGATTATACTCGTTTCTTGTGGCCTGAAAATCCACATGATCCTCAAAGTCCTGTGAAAACTTATCGTTTCAAATCAGTATTATTTGGTGCAACATCCTCTCCATTCTTACTAGAAGCTACTCTAAATACACAGTTGAAGAAATCTAAGTCCCTTAAAGAAGTCTTAAAGAAAAGTTTCTATGTGGACAATCTTCAAGGTACTGTGAATAAAGAGGAGGATTTGAAATCCTTATACAGAGAAGCTAACAAGGAGATGAAAGAAGCAAATATGCCTCTAAGGATGTGGAATACAAATTCAAAGCAATTAAGGGAACTTATCAAAGAAGATTTCCCTGAAACTGAAATTCCTGATTGCAACAATATGCTGGGACTTAATTGGAACACACAGGAAGATACTCTGAGTCTCAAAAAGATAAACAATAAATCATGCAGTCCACTCACTAAACGTAGTTTACTGTCAGAGGTATCACAATGTTTCGATCCTCTAGGACTCGTCTCACCAATTACCATAAAAGGTAAAATGCTTATGCAAGATGCATGGGAACTCAAAATTGGATGGGATGAGAACTTGCCTCTAGAAATGAGTCAAGTATGGGATGAAATATCCAAGGAGTTTAAACAACTTCATCAAATTAAATTTCCCAGACAAATAGGTCAAGAGGGAAACAATTACACATTACATGTGTTCTGTGATGCGTCAACCAGAGGTTATGGCGCTGTAGCTTACATGAGTAATGCTGAAGGAAGTACACTAATTACTTCAAAGGCCAGGGTAGCACCCTTGAAGGTCAGAACAGTACCACAATTGGAACTGACAGCACTCTATGTAGGTACAAAATTAGCTGTCTATCTCAACAAAGTACTTGATCATCTCACTATTGAGAAAACCGTGATCTGGAGTGATAATGAAGCAGTTCTCCAGTGGTTAAGAAATAATAAGAGTAAGTTGGTCTATGTACAGAACAGAGTAGCAGAAATAAAAGAGATGCAGAGAGATTATCTCTTTCTTCACGTCTCTACCCAAGAGAATCCAGCTGACATGTTGTCACGTGGTGTCCCACTTAAGAAATTTGTGGATAATAAATTATGGCTCCACGGACCGAACTGGCTCTCTGATGAAAATAACTGGCCTCAGCAAAAAGCTCACATTATGCCAGAAGAAACAGTCTGCTTGAACACAGCAGAAATAAGCTGTGTAAATACTGCAGACACAACAGAAATAGTCATTGATGGATCTAAATACTCATCTTTGGGTAAACTCTTAAGAGTTACAGCTCTTGTCTTTAAATTCATTAAAGGAATAAAACCTGATTATGAATGTCTTGAACCCATTAAATACTGGATGAAACTAATACAGAAAGATGTTTTCTCTACAGAATATAAATTTCTAGAAACACAAGATAAATCCCCAAAGAAACCTGTTATGATTAATTCTTTAGGACTTTATCTCGACTCAGAAAAGATTATAAGATGTCGAGGAAGAATTCATAATTCTTCACTACCTAAAGAAGCCATACATCCAATATTGATCCCCAAGAATCATTGGCTAACAAAACTGATTGTGCAAAACGCCCACAGTAACGTGTTACATGGTGGGGTAGCTGACACACTTTGTCATATACGACAATCCTACTGGATACCTCAAGGTCGACAAAGTGTGAAAAAACAAATAAAGGACTGCATTACTTGTCGTCACTATGATATGCGAGTATGTCAGTATCCAGGTCCACCTCCATATCCCTCTGAAAGAGTTTGTCATGTCACTCCATTTGAGGTGACAGGTGTAGATTACACTGGACCAATAATTTTAACCAAAACAGTTGACAAAGTTCCCATCAAGGTGTACATCTGTTTGTTCACTTGTGCTACAACTAGAGCAGTACATCTAGAAGTAGCCACTGACATGTCTGCTGAAACTTTTATCAAATTATTCAGAAGGTTTGCAGCCAGAAGGGCATGTCCCAGACTGATGATTTCAGATAATGCAACGAACTTTGTTGCTGGTGCTGCTTATATAAGCAAGATCTTTGATCAACCAGAAGTACAACAGATGCTGAATCGACGCAGATGTCGTTGGAGATACATTCCTCCTAAATCTCCATGGCACGGCGGATTTTATGAAAGAATGATCGGCATTGTAAAACGTTGTTTAAGGAAGACTCTTCATCGTCAGAGAATAGACTTAGAAGAATTCCGTACAGTTGTGACTGAAATAGAAAATAGAGTCAACAACAGACCTCTAACTTATGTTACCGATGATCTGGACAATTTAGAAGTGTTAAGTCCATCTCATTTACTCCATGGCAGAAGGCTCGAACCTGTTCCTCCCATGAATGATAAAGAAATCATAGAGGATCCTACTTATTTCGAACCTGAGCAACTCAGACGTAAATTCAAACACCTTAATAAAGTGATTGAATGTTGGGAGAAAATTTGGCGAGAAGACTATCTCACCTCATTGAGAGAACACTTCTATGGAGCTGGTGTTCCTGAAAATCATAAGTCCTTAAGACCTGGTGACATAGTGATTATCGACAATGATGGTCCAAGGTCCCAATGGCCACTTGGAAAAATTGTGACCATATATCCTGATGCAAATGGAATCATCAGGACAGTTGATGTTTTGAGCAAAGGTGTAGTGAATAAGCGGACAATAAATAAACTAGTGCCGTTAGAATTACACAGTGTTGAAAACAAAATTAGTGATTCTCCAGAAACCACACAGACTAAAGCTGTTCAGAAAAGACAAGCAGCAGTGGTGGCGAGTGAGAAAATCAAATTAATGTTAAGTGATGAATAGTTCACCTGCAGCGAACCTCTGCCGCCCCCCAGTGTGGAGAAATTTTCTCCAGGAGGGGGGTATCAGCCCCCTTCAGCCCTTTCAGCCCTGAGGGGCCAAGCCTCTCAGCCCTGAGGGGCCACTCAGAAGGGGCGAGCATCTTGTTTACTGCTAGAGTGAGTAATTGATCACAGATGCTATGCGACGTAGTCAAGTGACCTCTGCTCCTTGCAGCGGTGTTGCAACATGTATTTTTATAAGAGACAATACATTCTTACTTAGCAGGACAATTAAGGAAAATCCTGCTCTCACTTTATTACCATAGTAAAGATAGTGTACATTGTTGTCTATGCTTAAGACAGCAAGAAACAAACATTCTGCTTTGCTTCATCGAGGAGGTGACAAGGATGCAAGGTACTAGGTCAGCGTTTTTTTTTTGTGCTGGGGGCAGTGACGGCATGGAGCACTGTGGCGTCTGGCAGACTATCTTTGACTCTATAGAGAGTGACACTGACACCAGGATACTGATCTGTGCATTAGTGTGAACAAAGTGTCTCTAACACAAACACTTGAGAAGTGTGATCAGCTTCTCTTGTGATACATTGTGAACAATAAAGACAAATCTTGTGGAACATAGTGTACCAGTGTGCGTTTCCTAGACAATGGAAGACGTGGACATCCAAGGACACTTCAGCTTCTATCAAGTCACCGATATCTGTCGAAGGTGTTGAGAACACCATAGCTCACGTTACAAAGAGCAAGGTATGTTACGAATTTCTTGTAGATCGGGGGATTGCGCAATTCTTGAGTCACAAGGAGTTTGTAATCAACCTATAATCGGCAGTAAGGTGTGGACTTTTGAGTCCAAACAAGTAAGTATTTCGTCAGCCATCATCGAATGAAATATGCTGACATAACACCCCCTAGGGGTAATTTATACTTACAAATTGTATCTCTTGACAGCCCACTGTTGTGATGGTTTCGACAGCTTCTAGACCTCGTCTGCAGGGGCGGCTGTGTAGACGATTTGCTGTCATTTATCAGCTAAGTGTTCATTATATATAGTTATAATAAACACGGCAGGTAAGGCCAAAAAATCTCAACACAGGTGAATTCGTAAAAAATTTGTGGTCTTATTTATGCGGACGATCTGACTGTGGCACGCATGGAAAACTCGATTAGGATGGTAGACAGGATTCAGGGACGCTTGGGTGTATTGCGACCTTATCATTTGACCCTTGTGCAGCGTGCCATTGTTATTAACGTCTTACTGTATAGCAAAGTATGGCACGTGGCAGCCATGTTCTCATTAACTGGGCCGGCAATAACGAACATATTTAGGAGGGTTTTTAAATTTTTGTGGGTTTCGGGCTGTGATTGGCTTAAAAGGGACGTGGTAATGTTACCTGTGCGCCAGGGGGGGGGGATTGCTGGACTTAAAGCAGAGGGTCAAATGTGTCTTCATTAAAAGGGAGGTGATGAGGGAAGGTGTGGATGGGGGGGGGGGGATTGGCCAGGATCCATAACAGATTGACACGGATGTATACAGGAACTGAGCTGCGTGAGTGTGAAACCGTTTTGAGGGCTATGGCGTGGGATCGAGAACCGGGGAGGGTCAAAAAATGGATGTTGTGCAGATTGTTAGCGGGGAGGGTTGTTGCGCCTGTAGAGGGAATTTTCCCCATGTATGCATGGGGAAGTATATGGAATAGGTTGAGTTGGATGAGGTTGCAACCTCGTGTTCATGACGTAATGTATCGTTTTCTGCACGGCATTTTACCGTCGGGTGTGGTTCTATGGGATAGACGAGTGGTTGACGGGGGATTGTGCGGGATATGTGATGGGGAGGAGCCGTCGTTTCATGTAGTATATTTTTGTGAAGGACTGAGGAGTGTCAAGGGGTGGTTAAATAGGGTGATATATAGGATAGGAGGTCAAGGAATTTCTGTATTGAGAGCATTAAGTCTCGACGTGGAGGGTTGGGATGAGAGTGTCATCAGAGCTGTGGGGTACATTATGGTAGATTATATATATACAGCGTGGGGATTGCGGGGGAAACAGGTTAGTGAGGTGAAGAGGAGGGTGCTAGCGGTAACGTTCTATAAAACAGTATGTAGAAATAAGGAAATTTATGGGAGGAGGTGGGAGAGGGATTTTTCAGAGGGATATAGGCAACTTACGTTACAGTTTTTATTAGACTTGTAATGTAAGAGGGAGGGGAGGGTAAGACTGGAAAGTGTTGCTGGGGTAGGGAAGTCATGGGTGGAAACAGGGTCGCCTCCCTGGTTATGGATGACAACAAATGTTTGTGTGAGTGTTGGATGAGTGATGTGTGAGTGAATAATGTATGGACCACGGGCGCAAGCACCTGTGGAGCTGGCCAGTTTCTTGTGTGTCATGGACTATACACCATTCACATAGTCCTCATGTTCCTTCAAGGTAGTAGTGAATGATGGATAAGGTATAAATGGGGAGGGTCTTTTCCTTTATCACTGTGCAGAGTGAGGAGTTGGGCAGTATATTGTGTTGGAAGTGACGGACAGTTGCTTGTACCAGTGTGGTTACACCGTCTAATGTGTAAATAATAAACATATTATTGTATGTAGAAAGATGAGACTACATACAAGTTGCACTTGGACTTGTACAATGAGAATTACTCTCTTACGCCTGATATGTTAAGGCGGATTTATCAACTGTGATTTATTCAAATTAGATTTATTATTATGTTCTTATCTATGTACATAGCAGTCTGAAGTCATATGATGTGAGTTGTTTTTAGGTGCAGTTGCCACAAAAAATTATTTTGTTTTATCTGTGTTAGGGAAGTATGTAGAATTTTGCGTGTAGCAGCTACATGGCTGGAGTTTTATACTTTATATCTTTGTATTCTGTGATGTTTTTCATAACATAAAGTTCTTATTTATATACTATGTTGAATGAATAGGGTTTACATACTAAGATAATTGAACATAAGTTGCCTTTGGGAGTTACTGACATTCATTGTTGCAACCTTAGAAATATTAATCATTTGAAGTGTATTTTCCTTCACCAGGTTGAGGTGTCATTGTGTTAAGTAAAGACATGTATCCCATTGTTAATATTGTTATTAATAATTTTTGTGTCTATGGTGTTACTATATCACTCATGATAGTATAATTACTATGTATCCTTTAAATGTCAAGTTAAGATGCAATCTGGTTCGTTATATTTTTTTTGCGGGTGGGGAGTGAAATTGTGACCAAAGTTTAAGCCTTTATAGGTATATCATTCTGGTATAACTGGGTATGGTGTGTGGATGGACTTTTGTGTAGGTAAATTGGGGAGTTGTGATTTAACTCATTTTGTGTAGCTTTTAATATAATTTCCACCTTGTATTGTAATGTTTTAAATAATAAAAAAAATCCTTCCCTTCACTTCCACTCGTCACTCTCTCCCATCACTCCCTCCAATCACTGCCACTGACCCTTCCCTCCCTTCACTGCTACCCATCACTCCCTCCCTTCACTGCCACCCATCACTTCCTCCCATCACTGCCACCCATCGCTCCCTCCCACCACTGCCACCCATCATCACTCCCTCCCATCACTGCCACCCATCACTCCCTCCCATCGCTGCCACCCATCACTCCCTCCCATCACTGCCACCCATCACTCCCTCCCATCACTGCCACCCATCACTCCCTCCCATCAGTGCCACTCACCACTCCCTCCCATCACTGTCACTCATCACTGTCACCCACACTCCCTCCCATCACTGCCACCCATCACTCCCTCCCATCACTGCCACCCATCACTCCCTCCCATCACTGCCACTCACCATTCCCTCCCATCACTGCCACCCATCACTCCCTCCAATCACTGCCACCCATCACTCCCTTCCATCACTGCCACTCACCACTCCCTCCCATCACTGCCACTCACCACTCCCTCCCATCACTGCCACTCACCACTCCCTCCCATCACTGCCACCCATCACTCGCTCTCATCACTGCCACTCACCACTCCACGAACACTGTATTTAAGATCGACAAGTAGGAAGACTTTCATTATTGCCATTAAGAGAGGGAGGGAGGAAGAGAAAGAGAAAGAGAGAGGGGAAGAAAGAGTTAGTTGAAGAGGGAGATTGGGAGAGGGAGAAAGAGAGGGAACAAGAGAGGAAGAAAGGAGAGGAGGGACAGAGGGTAGAGGAAGAAAGAGAGGGGGGAGAGAGGGAGAAATACAGGGAGGGAGAGGGAGGGAGAGAGAGAGAGAGAGAGAGAGAGAGAGAGAGAGAGAGAGAGAGAGAGAGAGAGAGAGAGAGAGAGAGAGAGAGAGAGAGAGAGAGAGAGAATATTCACGGTATGCTTACATAGTTTTTCTCTTAGTATGTCCGGTTGCAGATGAGAGGCGAGGGACAACACTCCAAGAAAGTAAAGTATATTCGAGATGTGAACATACTTGCGCCTCATAAAATCTTGCAACCTCTACTGTCGAGCAGATGCAATTTATGCCAAAGTCCTGTAAGCTTCCTGGCTGCATTTTTTTTACAAGATTTATTTCCCTAGGTACCATCATGGTGCCTTGAGACCATCATAATCTGTGTTTCCTCAGGAGCAAATGTGACCTACCATCGTTTTTGCAAGGTTGATGTGCTGTAAGCTGGTGATTGAGCAGCTAGCATTTCCTCTCTTCGATAAGTAAATGTCAGAGCTCATTCGTCTACTTATGCATTGGATTCTGGGATGAGTTGAAGGACATTGAAGTAGTCATTCCACAACAATGACCCACCCCACACTTCCCTGTGGAACACTTGCACCAGTAGAGTGTCTTGTTGACACTCTGCTGAGGAAGCATTGTGCGGAGGCAGCGACCCCTAATGCTTGCGGTTTTCCAAGAATTCCTAGTCAAAATCATCAGCAATGTTCAGTGCTACTACACAACTGACCTTGGATTCATCCAGTGGCTGGTTCTTCATAGTGTATAGGTTTAACAGCAGATCAGTAGCAGAGTGATCTTTTCTGAAGCCATATTGACGATCACAAAGAAGTGAGTGGCAGCCGAAAAACGCTGTTATATGCGTTGAGATTACTGTCTCAAGAATTTTGCCAGTGACTGACAGAAGTGACACTGACCTGTAGTAGTTGCTGATTTCTGCTCTTCTCTTCCTTTTATGAAAAGGGACTAAACTTGCCTCTTTTCACAGAGAAGGCCATTTACACTGCTAGGCAGTGCAAATACATGCAAATTAGAGGTGTTAGCTGGTGTCCGCATCTACTCAGCAATCTTGGGCTCACCTTAAGCATCTGGGCCCACAGTCTCTTCTTGGTCTAGCGATTTAAGAAGATGCACTTCAGCCTTATTGTCACTACCGACAACTTTGACACAGTTCTTAGGTCTAGCAAAGGAAGTTCCTTGCTGGATCGAGAACTTGCATCTCGGCAGCAAAGTGTTCGGCAAAGAAGGAAGCTTTCTCCTGACTGCTAGTAAAGACCGATTTAGATTTAGAGATGGAATACTTTCACCAGGTCAATGAACCTTGTCAGTACTTGACCAAGGCCCGGGTTTTGGAGCTCTATCTGATACCATTTTTTTTGTGTATGTGCCTTCCTCCTAACTAGACATGGTGCACTTTTGGACTTATTCCATTTGCCAACAGGCTTGGCTATGCAGGTTTCTGTTATAGATATTGGGATGCCTCTTATTCCTTATCCAAGTCTTATACTGAAGAGTATCTGCTTCTCGACAACGACAGTCGAGCCAAGTCTGACCTGAAGGCTTCGTCACATGCTGCCGGTGAGGTATGTATTTTTGTTGGCGATAAGGATGTGTTCATTGAAGACATTCACTTGGTTATAAACGTTATGTTGGAGTAAAGCATTCCAGTCGAATGCGGTGAGCTCAGCAGAGGGCTGGCTAGTTTTCTTCTTCCCAAATCCAGGTTATGCGTGTTGATTCTTCTCTCGTCCTGCCAAATGCCCTAGAAAAGATTCAACATAAGAGTTAATTCTAAGAATTCATAAACTGTTAAGTGTATGCTGACCAAGAATTCCCCATAACACTGTGTTGGTGGTGTTTATAGGATTGGATGCAATGGCTGCAACTATCTTATGATGAACAGACTCTCTAACTTCTAGATGTTAGAATAACACAACAAGATATCCAATGCGAACAGTTCTGGAATCAAATGCAATATTCAACCGCATCCAAGTTTGCAACAATCCCGCAAACTGGTCAGAAGTCAGTCCCATAGTTCCCTGTCACATGGATTGAAAGAAATATTTTACAATTGGCAATTATAAAAAATGATCAACATTCATTATATAATAATAGTTGAGGATTATTTAAACTCGATTCGTCTATAATTGAGACTATCATGCATAGAAGGGAGCACTGAAAAAATACAAATTTTAGAGATGCAAGCTGCACTTTTCAGGCATTATGTGTATGGTCATAACAAACTTCTGTGTAAAATTTTAGACCATTTCATGCCCATTTACCATGCAGCATCGCGATCGACTTTTCGTCCAATTATACACCACTGAAAGCAATTACTTATAATTTGTTGGTAGTCAGGATAATAATCAAGTGTACATGGTTTAAATCATTTTTGGTTGTAAAGATTGTATAATCAATAATCAACTATTTAATTTTAAACTATTACAAGTTACAAGCGAAATCTTTCTTGGTGCAGAACTTGGGCATCACTTCTGGAAAATATTCTTTGCCTGATATATCCATCTTTTGCCTTCTGTCCAGTCACTTCAGTACAAGCATCAGTCTCCAATCACTCCTATCTAACATGCTCATGCACGCTTGCTGGAAGTCCAAGCCCCTCACCCACAAAACCTCCTTTACCCCCTCCTTCCAGCCTTTTCGAGGACGACCCCTACCCCGCCTTCCTTCCCCTACAGATTTACACGCTTTCCATGTCATTCTACTTTGATTCATTCTCTCTAAATGACCAAACCACCTCAACAACCCCCCTTCAGTCCTCTGACTAATACTTTTATTAACTCCACAACTACTCCTAATTTCCACACTCCGAATTCTCTGCATAATATTTACACCACACATTGCTCTTAGACAGGACATCTCCACTGCCTCCAACCGCCTCCTCGCTGCAGCATTTGCAACCCAAGCTTCACACCTATATAAGAGTGTTGGTACCACTGTACTTTCATACATTCCCTTCTTTGCCTCCATTGATAACAGTTTTTGGTCTCCACATATACCTCAACGCACCACTCACAATTTTTCTCCCATCATCCCTATGGTTAACCTTATTCTTCATAAACCCTTCCGCGGACACATCAACTCCCAAATATCTGAAAACATTCACTTCTTCCATACTCCTTCCAATGTGATATCCAATTTTTCTAAATCATTTGATACCCTCGTCACCTTACTCTTATCTATGTTCACTTTCAACTTTCTACCTTTACACACCCTCCCAAACTCGTCCACTAACCTTTGCAAATTTTTTTTAGAATCACCCATAAGCACAGTATCATCAGCAAAAAGTAACTGTGTCAATTCCCATTTTGTATTAGATTTCCCATAATTTAATCCCACCCCTCTCCCCAACACCTTAGCATTTACTTCTCTTACAACCCCATCTATGAATACATTGTGCAAGAAAAGTATAAAATACCGACAAGATGAAAGTTAAGACACATGTGCAACATCTGGTTATCTTTATTGTAGACGTTTCGCCATCCAGTGGCTTTATCAATACATAGTCACTGGTAGGCGGGAATCCCCAGTGGAAGTAGGTCCTACCCAAAGGGATGGGTTAGTTGCAGCAGCCGTGAAGAAGGTCTTGTAGATGTCCTCTGAACCAAGATTCCATGATGTTGCAGTGTCTGACAAGTTGTGCAAGAAAAGTATAAAATACCGACAAGTTGAAAGTTAAGACACATGTGCATCGTCTGGTTATCTTTATTGTAGACGTTTCGCCATCCAGGGGCTTTATCAATACAGATTATAGTGAACATTTAAATGGTATAAAATACCGACAAGTTGTTAGGTAAGACACATATGCAACAGTTAGGTAATTTATTTCGAAAAGTTTCGCCTACACAGTAGGCTTCTTCAGTCGAGTACAGAAAAGTTGATAGAAGCAGAAGATACTTGAAGACGATGTAATCAGTCCATCACCCTTGAAGTTTTGAGGTGGTGAGTCCCTCAGTCTGGAGAAGAGTATTGTTCCATAGTCTGAAACAATATAGTATATAATTATAGTATATAATTAGAAGACAGTAGAATTATATACAAAAGATGAGGTAATCAGTCCCTCAGCCTTGGAGTTGGTGTTGAGAGCACCATGGTGGTAGAGATTCTGGAGCAAAGGCAAGGTGAATGGAGTTTTTCTTCTGTTTTGTAAATAGGTTTTTCATCTTTTTTTTAAATAGCTCTTGTTTTTTTCTTTAATTCCTCTATTGTCCATGGGGAAGTGGAAAAGAATCTTTCCTCCGTAAGCCATGTGTGTCGTATGAGGCGACTAAAATGCCGGGAGCAATGGGCCAGTAACCCCTTCTCCTGTAAACATTTACTAAAAAAGAGAAGAAAAACTTTATAAAACTGGGATGCTTGAATGTGCGTGGATGTAGTGCGGATGACAAGAAACAGATGATTGCTGATGTTATGAATGAAAAGAAGTTGGATGTCCTGGCCCTAAGAGAAACAAAGCTGAAGGGGGTAGGGGAGTTTCGGTGGGGAGAAATAAATGGGATTAAGTCAGGAGTATCTGAAAGAATTAGAGCTAAAGAAGGTGTAGCAATAATGTTGGAGGATCAGTTATGGAAGGAGAAGAGGGAATATAAATGTGTAAATTCAAGGACTATGTGAATTAAAATAAGGGTTGGATACGAAAAGTGGGTCATAATAAGCGTATATGCACCTGGAGAAGAGAGGAGTGTAGAGGAGAGAGAGGGATTTTGGGAGATGTTAAGTGAATGTATAGGAGCCTTTGAATCAAGTGAGAGAGTAATTGAGGTAGGGGACCTAAATGCTAAAGTAGGAGAAACATTTAGAGAGGGTGTGGTAGGTAAATTTCGAGTGCCAGGTGTAAATGATAATGGGAGCCCTTTGATTGAACTTTGTTTAGAAAGGGGTTTAGTTATAGGTAATACATATTTTAAGAAAAAAGAGGATAGATAAGTATACAAGATATGATGTAGGGCATAATGACAGTAGTTTATTGAACTATGTAATGGTAGATAAAAGACTGTTGAGTAGACTTCAGGATGCACATGTTTATAGAGGGGCTACAGATATATCAGATCACTTTTTAGTTGTAGCTACAGTGAGAGTA
>NC_091308.1:42457182-42582182 GCF_038502225.1 Cherax quadricarinatus | reverse complement strand
GTTGAAATTGTTTTGGTATTTATGAAAAGGAATAACTGATAGAGAGGGCACAAAAACGCCAGAAGCATTAAAGAGAGATATAGTATGCACCGACAGGATGAAAGCTCAACCTCCGGAGGACCAAGAACAACCACCCACGGATCCCCCTTAACCCCAAAACAAACTATACGCTATACCCACACAAACGATTCCCACCATCATAAATAGCTTCCTCATAGCATTCTCTCAAAAAAAATCCCAACCTCTTCCATACCCATAATGCACACCAATCCCTCCCACTTCCTGACTCATGGAAAAGGATCACGAATCAAAGAACCCACGAACCAGAACACAGTAATGGAAAGAAGCTGAAGTTGTGGTACACCAACGCAGATGGAATAACACATAAGAGTGAAGAGTGGCATGACAAAATCATGGAGGTATTCCCAGACATTATAGTGCTCACAGAGACAAAGCTTATGGCGATGAAAACAGATGCAATCTTGCTGAATGGCTGTGAGATGCTGAGGACAGACGGAACAGACGAGGAGAATGATGAGTAGCACTGCTCATCAAAAACCAGTGGAGTTTTGAGGTGATAGAAGGAATGAATATAGGGGAAGCAGTTGACTACAAAGTAGGCATACTGAAGACCGGGGATCCCAAAGTGGTGATTGCAATGATAACATCCTTCCACTAAATAGCAAGAGGACAAGACAAAAGTTGGGTACATTGCATTTTCTTCGGTTGTAAGAAGGCTTTTGATATAGTACTGCTCAAGAGACTTGTATAAAAGATAGTGGAGCAGCAAGGAATAACAGGAAAAGCACCGCAGTGAATTATGGAATACCTTACAGAAAATAAAGAATGAATGATGATCCGTGACGAGGTGTCGTAATGGGACATTGTGACAAGGATCAATTCTTTAGCTGGTACTATTTCTTGTATACATGAATGACATGACGAGGACCAGAAAGACTACAAAGTGATCTGGACACACCACCATCCTGGTCTGACAAATGGCTCCTGAAGTTTATTTCCACAAAGTACAAAGTACAAAGCTTGGAGAAGGACAAAAAAAAAGCCGCAGACGGAGTAAAGACTAGGCGAAGCAAAGGCTGCAAACCTTGCTCAAGGAGTAGGACCTTGGTATCAGTAGCATACCAAGCAAATCTTCTGGAGCGCTCAACAACACAAAAATACGTGCAACCATAACAACCAGAAAAATGTCGGTGTCCAACACAGGAACGTGCAAAGTCACCTCGTGATACTCAGTATGGAAAAACTAATTATACGAGAAAATTACCTACGCCATAGAAACTGTTTATAGGCCGATATAATAACTACAGATACCACCATCCCACAATAAATAAGGTTTTTCATAATATCTCCCGTCTTAGCAAATAATTTACTTCCCACCTGGACACTTTAGATGACACAAGCCAACAACGTCACGTCTGCTGTCTTTACTGGTTAACAGCAAACTGCACCAAGAAGCCTACTCATATATTTGTCCAATCAGTATTAAAATTTACCCATTATTCTACTTTTATTGTTACTCCAGTTTTTGCTTATGCATATCTGCCTCCTGCCCTATATATACTCCTTACTCAAGCTGAAGAAGCAATTCGTGGCGCAACATTTCCTCAATAAAAGACTTGATCTGTGCATGTGTTTATATTTTTGTTGTCAGTATCACAATTACCTCTCCAGCCATACAACATATTCTTCTTGATATAACAATTTTATACAACCATCAGTCTAATACATACAATAGATTCCTACAGAGGCATCGGATACAACGAAATCTTAGACACAACGGATTCTAACAGTTACAGAGAAATTTTAAAGAAACAATATTTTTTCGCAAATATAATTTCTTACAGATATATTGGCAGGGAAGATAACTGTTGTTGGCAGCGGAAAACAATACTTTTCATATGAGGCAAGAGTCGTTGTGCCGGTCACATAAATGAAGACAACAAGCACAATAACAACAGATTTACCACGTGAGTTCTTCGCCAAATTTATTTTTCCCGTTTGAAGGAAGTGGAAGATGGGTTAGGATTTTCCATAAAATAAGCACGTAATAGAGAAGTTTTTAATGCCGGGGGAGGCGATATGCCAAATAATAAAAGACTGCAATTTGTTACATCAAATGGGCAGAGTTTTCCCAATGGGGTCCTAACAGTGCAAGTTAATATTATTTAATAGGTCTTAAAGCTGAGCCTGGAGTCTGGGCAAAGCTGAAGCAACGTTGCAAAACTAAGTGCCTTTCAAAACAGTTTTGAGAAGAGAGTATCAACCTGGCTCATAAACAGTGAAGATGACAAGTAAATTGTATTGAGAATAGCAAGCCTATTGGCCCATGCAGGGCAGCTCATACTCACTCCTAACCATAAAAACTCATATCTTTATCGAAAGTATTTTTAAACCAGTTCATGTGATCTTATTATTTTCTGTGTTTCTAAAACGTTCTTAATCCTATAATTTTTTTTATTTAATTCCAGTAAGTTAATTAATCCTGCTTTCGTTTCCACGGATGTTAAAGTAGATAAATAAAATGCCTCACGCATCACATAGGCCTATATGTCATTCCCGTAAAGGAACAGATGGAGACTTTGAATTTTGTTTTGCAAGAATGTGCGCAGAATTCAACCAGTAATAAGTACGAACTAATTGTTATCGAGATAATTTCACACAGTTGCATCAGTGGTGGTAAAGGCAGGTGAGTAAAGGCAACAGTGACAGTAAAGGCAGCTAAGCTCAGCTGATGATGTGATGTGATGAAGTGTTCTTGGTCCTACGAACATGACTTCTTGTTCCCTACCTTAGACTGAATCTAAATGCCCTCCAATTTACCCTCAAATTCTCCATTTAGCTTCACTATTTGGGAAATTTTCCCCTTGCAAAAATCAATTTCAAGAAAATATAGACCGACAAAGAAACTGGAGTTAAGCTCTTGAGGTGGATAATGAATCGTGTAAAGTGTTTCATTTTGGTTATTTTTACCCACCAAATCTCAAAGCTAATTGGTGACACATTGCTTTTTCTTCGCCATTTTTTAAATTTACTAAATTCAAAATAGCCGCCACCAAAAAAAAAAAAAAATATAAGATATTGATTAATAAACAAAAATATAATTATTTCATTATAAAAACAAAAGAACATTAGAGTAGGTATAGATTTTCGGCTAAAAGTAATGTTTTCTTGGATCTGCTGGTTCTCGAAACCACAGTAAATAAAAATGAGTTTCAAAAACATTTTTGACAAATAAATTAATGTATAATTATTGGAACAACATATTAAAATTTTTTAACGCTTACTGCGTAGAAATATATTTAAATAATGAACATTTTGCAGAAAATATTCATTATCTCTTGATCGTCGTAAATCTGAATAACTTGTACGACCGAAGAGCCAAACTGTGTAAGCTAAACTTTACAAACAAACAAATTTTATTTCTTTGTAAAGGTTATATTGTGTGATTCACATTTTATTGTGTTGTTAAGTGCAAAGAAAGTTGTGTTGACATTGATGGTGACGGTGTGTGTTGAGCTTCATGGTGACGGTGTGTGTTGAGCTTCATGGTGATGGTGTGTGTTGAGCTTCATGGTGATGGTGTGTGTTGAGCTTCATGGTGATGGTGTGTTTTGAGCTTCATGGTGATGGTGTGTGTTGAGCTTCATGACGATGGTGTGTGTTGAGCTTCATGGTGATGGTGTGTGTTGAGCTTCATGGTGATGGTGTGTTGAGCTTCATGGTGATGGTGTGTGTTGAGCTTCATGGTGATGGTGTGTGTTGAGCTTCATGGTGATGGTGTGTGTTGAGCTTCATGAAGATGGTGGGTGTTGAGGTTCATGGTGATGGTGTGTGTTGAGCTTCATGGTGATGGTGTGTGTTGAGCTTCATGGTGATGGTTTGTGTTGAGCTTCATGACGATGGTGTGTGTTGAGCTTCATGACGATGGTGTGTGTTGAGCTTCATGGTGATGGTGTGTGTTGAGCTTCATGACGATGGTGTGTGTTGAGCTTCATGACGATGGTGGGTGTTGAGCTTCATGCCGATGGTGTGTGTGTGTTGAGCTTCATGACGATGGTGGGTGTTGAGCTTCATGCCGATGGTGTGTGTTGAGCTTCATGGTGATGGTGTGTGTTGAGCTTCATGACGATGGTGTGTGTTGAGCTTCATGGTGATGGTGTGTGTTGAGCTTCATGGTGATGGTGTGTGTTGAGCTTCATGGTGATGGTGTGTGTTGAGCTTCATGCCGATGATGTGTTTTGAGCTTCATGACGATGGTGGGTGTTGAGCTTCATGGTGATGGTGGGTGTTGAGCTTCATGACGATGGTGTGTGTTGAGCATTATGGTGATGGTGTGTGTTGAGCATTATGGTGATGGTGTGTGTTGAGCATCATGACGATGGTGTGTGTTGAGCATCATGACGATGGTGTGTGTTGAGCTTCATGACGATGGTGTGTGTTGAGCTTCATGACGATGGTGTGTGTTGAGCTTCATGACGATGGTGTGTGTTGAGCTTCATGACGATGGTGTGTGTTGAGCTTCATGACGATGGTGTGTGTTGAGCATCATGACGATGGTGTGTGTTGAGCATCATGACGATGGTGTGTGTTGAGCTTCATGACGATGGTGTGTGTTGAGCTTCATGACGATGGTGTGTGTTGAGCATCATGACGATGGTGTGTGTTGAGCATCATGACGATGGTGTGTGTTGAGCATCATGACGATGGTGTGTGTTGAGCTTCATGACGATGGTGTGTGTTGAGCTTCATGACGATCGTGTGTGTTGAGCTTCATGACGATGGTGTGTGTTGAGCTTCATGACGATGGTGTGTGTTGAGCATCATGACGATGGTGTGTGTTGAGCTTCATGACGATGGTGTGTGTTGAGCATCATGACGATGGTGTGTGTTGAGCTTCATGACGATGGTGTGTGTTGAGCTTCATGACGATGGTGTGTGTTGAGCTTCATGACGATGGTGTGTGTTGAGCATCATGACGATGGTGTGTGTTGAGCATCATGACGATGGTGTGTGTTGAGCATCATGACGATGGTGTGTGTTGAGCTTCATGACGATGGTGTGTGTTGAGCTTCATGACGATGGTGTGTGTTGAGCATCATGACGATGGTGTGTGTTGAGTATCATGACGATGGTGTGTGTTGAGCTTCATGACGATGGTGTGTGTTGAGCTTCATGACGATGGTGTGTGTTGAGCATCATGACGATGGTGTGTGTTGAGCATCATGACGATGGTGTGTGTTGAGCATCATGACGATGGTGTGTGTTGAGCTTCATGACGATGGTGTGTGTTGAGCTTCATGACGATGGTGTGTGTTGAGCATCATGACGATGGTGTGTGTTGAGCTTCATGACGATGGTGTGTGTTGAGCTTCATGACGATGGTGGGTGTTGAGCTTCATGGTAATGGTGTGTGAATAATCTTGGTGATAGTCTGGTACACAGAGCAATTGAATGAACTTTTGTTTTCGTCTGTTACCTGAAACTTATTTCATCACCTTCGTTACTAGCAAAATGACTCCGGATTTTTAGTACGACTTCCATTGTTCAGTTGAGAGTCTGTTTCTTATTTTAGTACGACTTCCATTGTTCAGTTGAGAGTCTGTTTCTTATTTTAGTACGACTTCCATTGTCTAGTTGAGAGTCTGTTTCTTATTTTAGTACGACTTCCATTGTTCAGTTCAGCTTCATGACGATGGTGTGTGAGCTTCATGACGATGGTGTGTGTTGAGCTTTATGGTGATGGTGTGTGTTGAGCTTCATGGTGATGGTGTGTGTTGAGCTTCATGGTGATGGTGTGTGTTGAGCTTCATGGTGATGGTGTGTGTTAAGCTTCATGGTGATGGTGTGTGTTGAGCTTCAAGGTGATGGTGTGTGTTGAGCTTCATGGTGACGGTGTGTGTTGAGCTTCATGGTGATGGTGTGTGTTGAGCTTCATGGTGATGGTGTGTGTTGAGCTTCATGGTGACGGTGTGTGTTGAGCTTCATGGTGATGGTGTGTGTTGGGCTTCATGGTGATGGTGTGTGTTGAGCTTCATGGTGATGGTGTGTGTTGAGCTTCATGGTGATGGTGTGTGTTGAGCATTATGGTGATTGTGTGTGTTGGGCTTCATGGTGATGGTGTGTGTTGAGCTTCATGGTGATGGTGTGTGTTGAGCTTCATGGTGATGGTGTGTGTTGAGCTTCATGGTGACGGTGTGTATTGAGCTTTATGGTGATGGTGTGTGTTGAGCTTCATGGTGATGGTGTGTGTTGAGCTTTATGGTGATGGTGTGTGTTGAGCATCATGGTGATGGTGTGTGTTGAGCTTCATGGTGATGGTGTGTGTTGAGCTCCATGGTGATGGTGTGTGTTGAGCTTCATGGTGACGGTGTGTGTTGAGCTTCATGGTGATGGTGTGTGTTGAGCTTCATGGTGATGGTGTGTGTTGAGCTTCATGGTGATGGTGAGTGTTGAGCTTCATGGTGATGGTGTGTGTTGAGCTTCATGGTGACGGTGTGTGTTGAGCTTTATGGTGATGGTGTGTGTTGAGCTTTATGGTGATGGTGTGTGTTGAGCTTCATGGTGACGGTGTGTGTTGAGCTTCATGGTGATGGTGTGTGTTGAGCTTGATGATGATGGTGTGTGTTGAGCTTCATGGTGATGGTGGGTGTTGAGCTTGATGACGATGGTGTGTGTTGAGCTTGATGATGATGGTGTGTGTTGAGCTTGATGACGATGGTGTGTGTTGAGTTTCATGATGATGGTGTGCGTTGAGCTTCATGGTGATGGTGTGTGTTGAGCTTCATGGTGATGGTGTGTGTTGAGCTTGATGATGATGGTGTGTGTTGAGCTTTATGGTGATGGTGTGTGTTGAGCTTCATAATGATGGTGTGTGTTGAGCTTCATGGTGATGGTGTGTGTTGAGCTTGATGATGATGGTGTGTGTTGAGCTTCATGGTGATGGTGGGTGTTGAGCTTGATGACGATGGTGTGTGTTGAGCTTGATGATGATGGTGTGTGTAGAGCTTCATGAAGATGGTGTGTGTTGAGCTTCATGGTGATGGTGGGTGTTGAGCTTCATGGTGATGGTGTGTGTTGAGCTTCATGGTGATGGTGTGTGTTGAGCTTCATGCCGATGGTGTGTGTTGAGCTTTTTGGTGATGGTGTGTGTTGAGCTTCATGGTGATGGTGTGTGTTGAGCTTCATGGTGATGGTGTGTGTTGAGCTTCATGAAGATGGTGTGTGTTGAGCTTCATGGTGATTTTGGGTGTTGAGCTTCATGGTGATGGTGTGTGTTGAGCTTCATGGTGATGGTGTGTGTTGAGCTTGATGAAGATGGTGGGTGTTGAGCTTCATGGTGATGGTGTGTCTTGAGCTCTATGGTGATGGTGTGTGTTGAGCTTCATGGTGATGGTGTGTGTTGAGCTTCATGGTGATGGTGTGTGTTGAGCTTCATGGTGATGGTGTGTGTTGAGCTTCATGGTGATGGTGTGTGAGCTTCATGGTGATGGTGTGTGTTGAGCTTCATGCCGATGGTGTGTGTTGAGCTTCATGCCGATGGTGTGTGTTGAGCTTCATGACGATGGTGGGTGTTGAGCTTCATGGTGATGGTGTGTGAGCTTCATGGTGATGGTGTGTGTTGAGCTTCATGCCGATGGTGTGTGTTGAGCTTCATGGTGATGGTGTGTGAGCTTCATGGTGATGGTGTGTGTTGAGCTTCATGCCGATGGTGTGTGTTGAGCTTCATGACGATGGTGGGTGTTGAGCTTCATGCCGATGGTGTGTGTTGAGCTTCATGGTGATGGTGGGTGTTGAGCTTCATGGTGATGGTGTGTGTTGAGCTTCATGGTGATGGTGTGTGTTGAGCTTCATGCCGATGGTGTGTGTTGAGCTTTTTGGTGATGGTGTGTGTTGAGCTTCATGGTGATGGTGTGTGTTGAGCTTCATGGTGATGGTGTGTGTTGAGCTTCATGAAGATGGTGTGTGTTGAGCTTCATGGTGATTTTGGGTGTTGAGCTTCATGGTGATGGTGTGTGTTGAGCTTCATGGTGATGGTGTGTGTTGAGCTTGATGAAGATGGTGGGTGTTGAGCTTCATGGTGATGGTGTGTCTTGAGCTCTATGGTGATGGTGTGTGTTGAGCTTCATGGTGATGGTGTGTGTTGAGCTTCATGGTGATGGTGTGTGTTGAGCTTCATGGTGATGGTGTGTGTTGAGCTTCATGGTGATGGTGTGTGAGCTTCATGGTGATGGTGTGTGTTGAGCTTCATGCCGATGGTGTGTGTTGAGCTTCATGCCGATGGTGTGTGTTGAGCTTCATGACGATGGTGGGTGTTGAGCTTCATGGTGATGGTGTGTGAGCTTCATGGTGATGGTGTGTGTTGAGCTTCATGCCGATGGTGTGTGTTGAGCTTCATGGTGATGGTGTGTGAGCTTCATGGTGATGGTGTGTGTTGAGCTTCATGCCGATGGTGTGTGTTGAGCTTCATGACGATGGTGGGTGTTGAGCTTCATGCCGATGGTGTGTGTTGAGCTTCATGCCGATGGTGTGTGTTGAGCTTCATGGTGATGGTGTGTGTTGAGCTTCATGACGATGGTGTGTGTTGAGCTTCATGGTGATGGTGTGTATTGAGCATCATAGTGATGGTTTGTGCTGAGCTTCATGACGATGGTGTGTGTTGAGCTTCATGGTGATGGTGTGTGTTGAGCTTTGACGATGGTGTGTGTTGAGCTTCATGACGATGGTGGGTGTTGAGCTTCATGCCAATGGTGTGTGTGTTGAGCTTCGTGCCGATGGTGTGTGTGTTGAGCTTCATGACGATGGTGGGTGTTGAGCTTCATGCCGATGGTGTGTGTTGAGCTTCATGGTGATGGTGTGTGTTGAGCTTCATGACGATGGTGTGTGTTGAGCTTCATGGTGATGGTGTGTGTTGAGCTTCATGGTAATGGTGTGTGTTGAGCTTCATGGTGATGGTGTGTGTTGAGCTTCATGCCGATGATGTGTTTTGAGCTTCATGACGATGGCGGGTGTTGAGGTTCATGGTGATGGTGTGTGTTGAGCTTCATGGTGATGGTGTGTGTTGAGCATCATGGTGATGGTTTGTGTTGAGCATCATGACGATTGTGTGTGTTGAGCATTATGGTGATGGTGTGTGTTCAGCATCATGACGATGGTGTGTGTTGAGCATCATGACGATGGTGTGTGAGCTTCATGACGATGGTGTGTATTGAGCTTCATGACGATGGTGTGTGTTGAGCTTCATGGTGATGGTGTGTGTTGAGCTTCATGGTGATGGTGTGTGTTGAGCTTCATGGTGATGATGTGTGTTGAGCTTCATGACGATGGTGTGTGTTGAGCTTCATGGTGATGGTGTGTGTTGAGCTTCATAGTGATGGTGTGTATGGAGCTTCATGGTGATGGTGTGTGTTGAGCTTCATGGTGATGGTGTGTGTTGAGCTTCATGGTGATGGTGTGTGTTGAGCTTCATGACGATGGTGGGTGTTGAGGTTCATGGTGATGGTGTGTGTTGAGCTTCATGGTGATGGTGTGTGTTGAGCTTCATGGTGATGGTGTGTGTTGAGCTTCATGACGATGGTGTGTGTTGAGCTTCATGGTGATGGTGTGTGTTGAGCTTCATGGTGATGGTGTGTGTTGAGCTTCATGGTGATGGTGTGTGTTGAGGTTCATGGTGATTGTGTGTGTTGAGCTTCATGGTGATGGTGCGTGTTGAGCATCATGGTGATGGTTTGTGTTGAGCTTCATGACGATGGTGTGTGTTGAGCTTCATGGTGATGGTGTGTGTTGAGCTTCATGACGATGGTGTGTGTTGAGCTTCATGACGATGGTGGGTGTTGAGCTTCATGCCGATGGTGTGTGTGTGTTGAGCTTCATGACGATGGTGGGTGTTGAGCTTCATGCCGATGGTGTGTGTTGAGCTTCATGGTGATGGTGTGTGTTGAGGTTCATGACGATGGTGTGTGTTGAGCTTCATGGTGATGGTGTGTGTTGAGCTTCATGGTGATGGTGTGTGTTGAGCTTCATGGTGATGGTGTGTGTTGAGCTTCATGGTGATGGTGTGTGTTGAGCTTCATGCCGATGATGTGTTTTGAGCTTCATGACGATGGTGGGTGTTGAGCTTCATGGTGATGGTGGGTGTTGAGCTTCATGACGATGGTGTGTGTTGAGCATTATGGTGATGGTGTGTGTTGAGCATCATGACGATGGTGTGTGTTGAGCTTCATGACGATGGTGTGTGTTGAGCATCATGACGATGGTGTGTGTTGAGCATTATGGTGATGGTGTGTGTTGAGCATCATGACGATGGTGTGTGTTGAGCTTCATGACGATGGTGGGTGTTGAGCTTCATGGTGATGGTGGGTGTTGAGCTTCATGACGATGGTGTGTGTTGAGCATTATGGTGATGGTGTGTGTTGAGCATCATGACGATGGTGTGTGTTGAGCATCGTGACGATGGTGTGTGTTGAGCTTCATGACGATGGTGTGTGTTGAGCTTCATGACGATGATGGGTGTTGAGCTTCATGCCGATGATGTGTTTTGAGCTTCATGACGATGGTGGGTGTTGAGCTTCATGGTGATGGTGGGTGTTGAGCTTCATGACGATGGTGGGTGTTGAGCTTCATGGTGATGGTGTGTGTTGAGCTTCATGACGATGGTGGGTGTTGAGCTTCATGGTGATGGTGGGTGTTGAGCTTCATGACGATGGTGTGTGTTGAGCATTATGGTGATGGTGTGTGTTGAGCATCATGACGATGGTGTGTGTTGAGCTTCATGACGATGGTGGGTGTTGAGCTTCATGGTGATGGTGGGTGTTGAGCATCATGACGATGGTGTGTGTTGAGCATCATGACGATGGTGTGTGTTGAGCTTCATGACGATGGTGTGTGTTGAGCATCATGACGATGGTGTGTGTTGAGCTTCATGACGATGGTGTGTGTTGAGCATCATGACGATGGTGTGTGTTGAGCTTCATGACGATGGTGGGTGTTGAGCATCATGACGATGGTGTGTGTTGAGCTTCATGACGATGGTGGGTGTTGAGCTTCATGACGATGGTGGGTGTTGAGCTTCATGGTGATGGTGGGTGTTGAGCATCATGACGATGGTGTGTGTTGAGCATCATGACGATGGTGTGTGTTGAGCTTCATGGTGATGGTGGGTGTTGAGCTTCATGACGATGGTGTGTGTTGAGCATTATGGTGATGGTGTGTGTTGAGCATTATGGTGATGGTGTGTGTTGAGCATCATGACGATGGTGTGTGTTGAGCATCATGACGATGGTGTGTGTTGAGCTTCATGACGATGGTGTGTGTTGAGCTTCATGACGATGGTGTGTGTTGAGCTTCATGACGATGGTGTGTGTTGAGCTTCATGACGATGGTGGGTGTTGAGCTTCATGACGATGGTGGGTGTTGAGCTTCATGGTAATGGTGTGTGAATAATCTTGGTGATAGTCTTGTACACAGAGCAATTGAATGAACTTGTGTTTTCGTCTGTTTCCTGAAACTTGTTTCATCACCTTCGTTACTAGCAAAATGACTCCGGATTTTTAGTACGACTTCCATTGTTCAGTTGAGAGTCTGTTTCTTATTTTAGTACGACTTCCATTGTCTAGTTGAGAGTCTGTTTCTTATTTTAGTACGACTTCCATTGTCTAGTTGAGAGTCTGTTTCTTATTTTAGAACGACTTCCATTGTCTAGTTGAGAGTCTGTTTCTTATTTTAGTACGACTTCCATTGTCTAGTTGAGAGTCTGTTTCTTATTTTAGTACGACTTCCATTGCTCAGTTGAAAGTCTTTCTTATTTTAATTTAGAAATTTTTTACATGTGAGATAAGGCTTTCAACCTTTAACATGACTTAATAACTTAATAAACTTGATTGAACCATTTATTTCTTCACCAGTAAACTTATTTATCAATTCTACCAATATGTGTTCCTTTTTCGAAGATGTAAACATATGCTTCGTTTTTAAATTCTGGGGTCGCCAGTGACGTGAGATAATATTGGTGAAATACTTAAAATGATTTACATATAGATGAAAATACACTCTTCTGTAGCTGCTTTTAGCCTCATAATGGAAATTACAGTGCTATATTAGTTTCATATGTGACCTCTCTTGTTCAGATAATTTCGACATGGAAATACAAAATTTTAATTTATCTCATTTTTCTTCCCCTCCATTCCTCTATCACTATTACCTGTACTGTTGCCTCCTGTCACCCTACACCCCTCTTTCTCCTTTGCGCCATTAAGCTACTCTCCCTACACTCTATTACCACTACTCTAAATAACAAAAAAGGGCACAATACCGTGACTGGAACGATACACCAATAACCCCCACACAGAAGAGAGGAGCTTACGACGACGTATCGGTCCGACTTGGACCATTTACAAAGTCACACTGTGACTTTATAAACGATTCAAGTCGGGCCGAAACGTCGTCGTAAGCTCCTCTCTTCTATGTGCGGGTTATTTGTGTACCACTATTCTGTTACTACTTCCAGTACCAGTCACATCACTACCACTTCTTCCTTTTCTTCCCCTCTTGGTCCCGTCCTCCTCCCTCTCGCCTTTATGTACTGACTGCTAGTGTGACTGTGTAAATGCTTCAAATGGTTACTATGGACGGCAGTCAACTAAGAATCAACTTCGTACATTATTTAAACAAGGCAAATGTATAGCCGTTTCGGCTCAAAGGCATAAAATGATGCATTAACTGAATAAAATAAGAATAAATAATTTTTTTATCAGCGAGAATGTTACTAATTATACGTGCATAATAGTGCTTGTCTTTCTCTGCATTGAGAAAAAGTATTAAATAATTCCTCTGAATTTTACCAGATATATTTCCCTGCTTGGTAGCGATGAGGCTGCAAGGACAGAGGTGATCCTCACTCATAACAGTAATGGATTTAAATTAGCAGTAATAGATTTAAATAAGATAAGTTTAGATTTAGAAAGGACATAGGAAAGTATTGGTTTGGAAATAGGGTAGTTGATGAGTGGAACAGTCTACCTAGTTGGGTTATTGAGGCTGGGACTTTGGGTAGTTTCAAATTTAGGTTGGATAAATACATGAGTGAGAGGGGTTGGATTTGAGTGGGGCTTGCACATCTGAGCTTATTTCTTGTGCAGCATTGAAAATTGGGTTGGGCAAATGTTTTGTTAGTGGGATGAATTGTAAAGGACCTGCCTAGTATGGGCCAACAGGCCTGCTGCAGTGTTCCTCCTTTCTTATGTTCTTAAAAATATCCAGAAACTATTCCTTCTTAAAGACTAAGCTTAAACCACCTTGTTATATTGGTTATCCAAAAAAATCGAATATGGTGGAAGTTTCTTGAAGGGATATTCACTGTGTCAAGCAGAGTACGTTGCGGGCATTTTATAAACATTATTTTGGAACTCTTTCTCATAGTCTTGATAGCACTCTATTACTTCCACATTCATTGTTATCACCATTACTACTAAATCTTATGCAGTTACAGATGTTTACATCTGCTTTCTAGAAAAACAGTGTTATTGTGTCATACAAAACAACTCCTGATAATGAAGTTACTGGAATCAGTACAGGAATTTAGTTTTCATTTGTTGCTTTCAACCAGCAATGTCAGTTGATTCATCAGGAAGTTCATCAGGAGATTCATCAGTGAGTTTTCATATCTCTGATCAACAACCTGGCTTTTTAGGACTAACTCGTCAGTTTGACTTATTCGGCATGACATTGTATATATATATATATATATATATATATATATATATATATATATATATATATATATATATATATTTTGTGTTTGTGTGTGTGTGTGTGTGTGTGTGTGTGTGTGTGTGTGTGTGTGTGTGTGTGTGTGTGTGTGTGTGTGTCTGTGTGTGTGTGTGTGTGTGTGTATGTGTGTGTGTGCGTGTGTAAACACTGATCTCTGGCATAAGGAGACTCGAACCTACGAACCTTGGAACAAGGTACGCAGTGCCTTACCATTCTCACCACACTGGACCAATACCTTGGCGTCCAGCTTGCGCTAGACATTTGATCCAAGGCAGCCAGCTTTCAGGAAGAAGGCTTACAGCTTTTCATCTCATCCGATGCATGCATCAGAGATCAGTGTTTGTGTATATTACGCCTGCTCTTGCAAATTCCATGCATTGTTAAAATCTCTAGTAAGGCTGATGCATGTAGAGGATGAGATGAAAAGCTGTAAGCCTTCTCCCTGAAAGCTGGCTGCCTTGGATCAAACGTCTAGCGCAAGCTGGACGCCAAGGTATTGGCCCAGTGTGGTGAGAATGGTAAGGCACTGCGTACCTCGTTCCAAAGTTAGTAAGTTCGAGTCTCCTTCGGCCAGAGATCAGTGTTTGTGTATATTTCGCCTGCTCTTGCGAATTCCTTATATATATATATATATATATATATATATATATATATATATATATATATATATATATATATAACACACTGGCCGTGTCCCACAGAATCAGGGAGACCCGTAAAAGAAGAGACACTTTAATCATCACTTTCTCCCTCACTGTTTTGCCAGGAGCGTCCAGATACAGTGGAACCTAGGTTTTTTAATTTTATTGGTTCCGGTGGTGTTCGATGTCCGAAACAGTTTTTCCTAGGCTTTAATTATTTGCCTCATACACTGGGGGATATTGAACTGTCTCTTTGAGAGTTAGGTCTGGAGTTTTGAGACTCTCTGATCACAGGTTGAAACCCCGCCGTAGTATTGTTTGTTTGCAGTCGTGTCATTACGATTTCGTGAGACACTACTTGCGACACTACTGTCACCCTCGCAGCTCCAGAAGCTGTCATGCTACGTTTGTTCTTGTACCCTGCAAAACCATATCGTCCTTTGTGAGGAATAAATTCCATCTTTGTATAGATCTTTCATAAGTCTTTTAAGCTCTAAGAACACTAGGGGTGGCTCGCCAACTCCCTTCTTGTGGTGATGTTTTAACATTAACGCCGCTAAGCTTCCTGGGCAGAAATTACGCTTATGGTCAGCGGAGTAAGGCAGTACAGTCATTTTAATTTAGATTTTTCCAGGGCCCGATGAACTAGTCGCACTAGTCTTGTGGACCAGGTGGAGTTGTCAGTGGAAGAAAACTCACAGAAGGGTAGTTGAGGTGGTTTGGACATTTAGAAAGGCCGGAATAAAATAGAAAGGCTTGGAGGGAATATACTGTAAATCTATAGTGGAAGGAAGATGGGGCAGGTGTCGTCCTTGGAAAGGTTGGATAGAGAGGATAAAGGAGGTGTTATGTGCGAAGGGCTTGGACTTCCAGCAAGTGTGCGTGAGCGTCTTAGAGAGGAGCGAGTGGAGACGAATGTTTTTTATGACTTAACGTGCTGTTGGAATGTAAGCAAGGCAACATTTATGAAGGGATTCAGGGAAATCAATTAGCCAGACATAAGTCCTGAAGGTGGGAAGTACAATGTTTACATTCTGAAGAAGGGGCGGAGATATTTTGTGGTTTTTGAACAATGGTTCAGTGGAACCTCGGTGTTCGAAGAAACCGGAATCCGAGGAATTTTGTTCAGAAAAAACTCACCCAGTCTTAACGTTTCTTTTCTACAGTCAGAACACGCTGACTTGTTTAAAATTTAGTTGTAAAAAAAACTCTAGATGAAAGCCCTGTTTCAAAACTGCTCTGGCAAAGCTCCTGGAGAACGAAACTTTGCCACAATCACATCACCATTTCCTTGGAGCAAGATCATGCACCTCACACCAACCATATATCCTCTCCATGACACCTCTAATTCTTTGGAACAAGATACCACACTCATGCCACTCTTAAGGCCATTCAACTCCATGACCATCAATCACCCACCCAATCTCCCCTACCCTCCCTCACCCACCCAATCTCCCCTACCCTCCCTCACCCACCCAATCTCCCCTACCCTCCCTCACCCACCCAATCTCCCTACCCTCCCTCACCCACCCAATCTCCCCTACCATACCTAACCCACCCTATCTCCCCTACCCTCCCTCACCCACCCAATCTCCCCTACCCTCCCTCACCCACCCAATCTCCCTACCCTCCCTCACCCACCCAATCTCTCCCAAGTTGGAAAAAATTTATGATCCGTTTATTGATTACCTTTTATGATCCTTATTTTCCCCTCAACTCCCTTCCCATCCCCATCATCCCTGCTGTAGTTCCTGGACCATGTCTCACCCACCCACATCTTTCCTCCCACTATCCCCTGATCCATAACACTACCTCCTGCTCCAAGACAGTCCAATTCCAGTTCCTTGGAACGAGATCACAACCCTCCCCTTCCACACCAAAGGCCAAGCCCAAATTCCTCGAATCAAGATCCAGCTACGACCATCACATCTCCAAGTTCTCAAATCAAGAACCTTCCCAAGAATTCTTTATTTTTCGTTAAATCTTCACAGAAGATCCATAAAAATCCCTTTTTAAGGACTTCCCTAATTTTCAGAAAATTTCGAAGAATCTCAAAACATCAAAAATAGTGATTCACAAAGAAACAATTTCACTGATTTACAAATGTTGATCACCAATGTTGATCACCAATATTGATCACCAATGTTAATCACCAATGTTGATCACCAATTCGTCACTCGTCTTATTCTCCTTAAAAGAGGGTTCAGTAATTTGTACTAAAGTTTGTAAAATAATCTGAAGATTAGTGACTTCAATGTCCCCAAAACTTATAATCCTTCAAACTCAGCCTATTACCATTCTATGTTTCTTTAAGTATATTTTCATGTTACCATTAGTTGATTATGGTAAGTATAATCATGAAATTTATTTTCAAATTTAGGCTATACAGCTTAAAAGATATGGTAAATATTTCTAATTAAGACAGTGGTAAATATTTTAAATAATTTATAAGCAATTTACTGGTAATCAAATTGAAAATTTGTTATACTGGTTGAATCATGATAAAATTATTCACTTGGTAAGTAAAAATTTATAAAGGTAACAGTTTTATTAAAAAGGTATTTTCTGTGACCATACTCTAAGTGTCTTGATAAAAAAGAGAGGTAGAAATAACTCAAAAAAGTAGGATTGTCATTATAACACATTATTATTATTATTATAATCAAGGGGGAAGCGCTAAACCCGGAGGATTATACAGCGCCTGGGGGGGGGGATGTGGAAGGCATTCAGGCTTAATTCGGGGAACTGGAGCACAGATCAAATTCCCTAAATCAAGAGCCCCTCACCAACATCAAGGAACCTTCCTTGAGGGGTCATTATAACACAAAAATTACATTTTATAATGACCACTTCCACTTCAACTACATATTTCCACCCCTTTCTACGATGGATTATTTTTGTCTTACTCGTCTTACTATCCACGAAACATTTAAAACATGGATATGTCGAAGCACACTGTGTTCCTACAAAGAAGGAATGAAAGAAAAACTTAATTCAGTAGATATTATTTTTTTTTTTTCAAATAAATCTTCAAAGAATATCCATAAAGTTAGTAGCAACATTATTCTGCAATGGTATTTTTCGTTTCCTCTCAAGCACACGTTTTCCAGACTTTCTCTCAGTATCTTTCTGCAACACTCTTTGTTACACACACCAGTTCGATACTCACTGATCTTTTAGTCTAAGCCACAAACCATCAACTCTCAGAAAGAAAGAATTTCGTCGTTAGCTCGATTCTCCTTAAAGGAAGCACACTATTTTGCATTAAATTTTTACAGAATCTCCAAAACCCCGATTTAGGGGTTAAACGATCATGATACTGCAGGTGGAATAACCACCAAAATACTAAATAACTCGATAACTAAGACTAAGTTTAATGATTCCCATTTATCAAAGATTTCGACAGTGTAAGATTCTGAAACAACTTTGATTTGATAAAAACAAGGGTTGTTATCATGGAATTAAAGATGTATTAAACAGGCGACCATAGAAGTACTACTTCTATAACCCATCTAACATCTCTGAATGATAAACTCACAGCAAAACCAGATACAGTCTTCCTCAGCTACAAACTTGTATACTACCATTTAACTCTAACATGAAACACAGGCGAGGTGAAAAGAGAGGAGCAGCAGCAAGAGAATGATAGTCTCAGAACGATGTCTGGGTGATCTGCTTATACAGGTACGGTCACAGGGAGTCAGTCCAGGTGAGCTTGTATAATCTTCAAGTACATTGCTAAATTACCCACAAGTTTGTGCAGTCTTGAAGCTGACCCATGAAACAAGCAATCGACAAGACCTAGTCAACTCACCACAAGAAAAAAATCCATTATATTAAATAAAACCATTTGAAAGCCTACTTAACGGTATAATGCAGGTTCTATACACCTTTCATGTAGACAGAAATGAAATAGCCTTATACTATAAAAATAGAATGTTGTCATCCTAGCTTCGAGCAACAATAAAACAGTCAATAAAATACAAAGAAAATGATATACACATAACAAACTATGCATGCATTTACATATATTAGAATAATTAAAGGCTGTATTAATGATAGTGTGAGTGTGTGTGTGTGTGGGTTAAATTACTGAAGTATATAACAGATGGCAATTAAAACTACTCATTGTTATTTTCCTATGTAAGTTTTTTACGTAGTGCTCAGTGTTATACTCGCAATGCTTCCAAAAAAAAATATAAAAGGCATATTACTCTGACTGGAACATAACCACTACTACCTCCTTATGCCATTTATCACTGTTGTACTACGACTACTACTACTACCATCACCACTACTGCTACTACTACTACCTCATGCTATTACTAACTCTGACAGCTACTACTGCAATGTTACTACTCCTGCCTCCCATTCTACCAGTCCCGACCCCCGCCCCACTCTGGTATGTATTCTTGCTCCCTTCCTCTCGCTCGTCTTCTGCGACAACTTAATGGTTTGAGTCGGATTCAAACGTTATCATAAGCTTCAGTCTTTTTAGTGCTGGTTATTTATGTATTAATACTGTCAATATCTCTCAAATGTTATTTTCTTCATTTTAAATTAGGTAAAGTTAGTTTAGGTTAGGCTAGGCTGGGTTAGGTTAAGTTAGGTTAGGCTAGGCTGGGTTAGGATAAGTTACATCATCCTGAAATCAAATTACAAAAGAAGAGTACATTATTATTATTATTATAATCAAGAGGGAAGCGCTAAACCCGGAGGATTATACAGCGCCTGGGGGGGGGGGGGATGTGGAAGGCATTCAGGCTTAATTCGGGGAACTGGAGCACAGATCCAATTCCCTAAATCAAGAGCCCCTCACCAACATCAAGGAACCTTCCTTGAGGGGAAAGAAGAGTACAAAAACAAACTATGACTCATCTGATAACGAGGATGCCTTAAAAAAAAGGTAATATTCAATTCAGAGTGTTTATCACTTTTGCTGTCCCATCAGCCTAAAATCTTGGTACGTCTTCAACCTAAACTCAATTTAATTTATTTTTTAACTTGCATGACCAAAAAAAAAAGTCGTACCCATATTATGTAATAAAATATATCAATTGGTAAAAAAGAATGAAAAGATGGGGTGGTAGGGGAAGTGGAATATTCAAACGGCTTCAGAAATAAATCCAAATATTCTTCCTTGAAGCCTTTTTATCCACTTTTCCGAGGCTGTGGGTCCCACAATTAACACCAGAGGTGGACCCCATATTATATATATATATATATATATATATATATATATATATATATATATATATATATATATATATATATATATATATATATATCCCCTGCTTTTAACATTTCTGTCATGATCCCGTCAGTTCCAGCTGCTTTAACCCCTTTCATTCTACGTAATGCCTCACGCACCTCCCCCACACTCACATCCTGCTCTTTTTCACTCCCTGGCCAGTGCATGAAATTACCTTCTCCCTTTCTTCGACGACATTTAAAAGTTCCTCAGAATATTCTCGCCATCTACCCAATACCTCCATCTCCTAACTCTTAACTCTCCTAACTCCTAACTCTCCTACTCTGTTTTTAACTGACAAATCTATTCGTTCCCTAGACTTTCTTAACTTGTTTAACTCACTCCAAATTTTTTTCTCATTTTCATTAAAATTTCTTGACAGTGCCTCTCCCACTCTATCATCTGCTCTCCTTTTGCACTCTCTCACCACTCTCTTCACCTTTCTTTTACTCTCCATATAATCTACTCTCTCTTATAACACTTCTGCTTTGTAAAATCCTCTCATAAGCTACCTTTCTCTCTTTTATCACACCCTTTACTTCATCATTCGACCAATCACTCCTGATTCCTCCTGCACCCACCCTCCTATAACCACAAACTTCTGCCCCACATTCTAATACTGCATTTTTAAAACTATTTCAACACTCTTCTACCCCCCTGGTCACAGACCGGGCCGCGGGGGCGTTGACCCCCGGAACTCTCTCCAGGTAAACTCCAGGTAAACTCATACCTGCACCAGCCCACTGGCAATAGTTGCTTACATCTCACCCGAACTTCCTCCTCCCTTAGTTTATACACTTTCACCTCCCTCTTACTTGTTGTTGCCATTTTCCTCTTTTCCCATCTACCTCTTACTCTAACTGTAGATACAACTAAATAATGATCTAATATATCAGTTGCCCGTCTATAAACGTGTACATCCTACCTATCCTATCAACCTTTTATCACCAATATATAATCTAACAAACTACTTTCATTACGTGCTACATCATACCTTGTATATTTATTTATCCTCTTCTTCATAAAATATGTATTAGTTATTACACATAGCTCAATTATATATATATATATATATATATATATATATATATATATATATATATATATATATATATATATATATATATATATATATATATATATATATATATTATATATATATATATAATTCTCGGTATATTTACACCTACAGATATACGTCTAGCGGTGTATATAAGACAGCCATCTCTCGACTCATATTTACCATGCAATAAACACCTCTGGTATTTTGGATGCGGGAGGGTGTCACCATGCGTACATAACATCTTTCCCTTGGTTTGTTTGTTCAGTGAAAATTCCAGGTTAAACCATCATAGTGAAGCAGTAATAGCTGTGTGACCTCAGGGTGCAATCAGTAACAAGCAGTCACCTCTCGCTGACACCAGAGTGTCAGATCAGTAGTTTTAATCCTCTTCAGTAGGTAAGTCATCAATTTACACAGTAATTCCTTGTGCATTATGAATTGATAATAGTATATTTTGACATCTAGATTGCATTACAACTAGCTTGTACTGTATAGTTAGCAAATGATACTCAACTTTAAATCCCGCCTATTTCTTCAATAATGGTTTTATGAAAAACCACAATCTACATGGATTGATTCTTCAAGAAAGAATGTTACTTTCAAGAAAATTAAAACTTTTCGAAACCTGCCAGACAGGATTCATTGAACGCCATGATGTAGTTGAGCTGTTTTGTGAGTTAAACTTTGCCAGTGTCTTCTCTATCGGATATATCTTCCAAAAATGATTTAAATCGTGACACATCCAGTGAAATATTCACATTTAAAGCAGTTCCTGCAACGTTTCAGTTCGTTGAATGAATCGAGATTGCTCGAAATTTTATGGGAAAACGGAGGACATTGTGTTTGCCTTACTACGATAAGGTATGAAGATGGGGTTGCTATCGATGAGAATGTTATCGTACTGTAAAAACTTGTACTCCTAGGAGTGGTTTACATATACAGTGTAAAAATATGCTCTCACTAGCAATACTATACACTGGACACTTCGTTGTCTTGAATGAGAGAAGAACATCAGTCAAAAAAATTGGCACTGGAGCATGGTGTTTAGAGCCCTTCATGCTTATCCACATTTCCAAGTTGTAATCAGTCTTGAAAATGATAGAAACCCATCATTAACTGGAGGAATCCTCTAATAGAATGTTGGAAAAATCACTGGAGGACATGCTGCAAATATGCTTCTTGATACATTATTATTATTATTATAATCAAGGGGGAAGCGCTAAACCCGGAGGATTATACAGCGCCTGGGGGGGGGGGGATGTGGAAGGCATTCAGGCTTAATTTTGGGAACTGGAGCACAGATCCAATTCCCTAAATCAAGAGCCCCTCACCAACATCAAGGAACCTTCCTTGAGGGGCTTCTTGATACAGCATACAAAACAATCAAGCCATGTAATTCAATGGATTATCCGAACATTTATTATATGCCGAAAATTATTTTCACATTGAGTGTGGCAGGTTGTTATTGCAAGTTTATCCCGCAAATTGCATGGGCTACTTTAAACCTGCCTTCGTTCTGCAATTGGCCATTATAGACTGATGTTTTGAAAACTATTTATCACTTAGACTGAATACCTCAGCATTCTATACGACATCAATATTGATTTACAAGAAGTTATTGAGAAATTTGCTTTCAAAGAAACATTAAAAAAGATCCTTGGAAATATTTTCTCTAATCTGTTACTTAGATATGCATAAAGTTGGAGATTATTTAAATTTGCAAAGCTTTGAGATGAAGAATGAGTTCTGCATGGAGTACCATTGTAATTTTAATTATCAGTATAATATACAGTTGTTTTCTTCATAGGGTATTATTGCTATTAAGGATATCAGAGATGTCTGATTCAGTTCTTATGTAATTATGTAACAGCTATTGTTAATTAAGGTTTTTCTTTTTGTTCATATTGTCTATTTGATTAATCCGTGAATGTTAAACTATAAAGATTCAGTTATAAGTAAGTCTAAGGTATAAAGCCAGTTAGAAATTATTATTATTTCATGAGAAAAACTAACGTAAAGGAAAGTGAAATACCGTCCGGACGTTGCTGGCAGTCTGAAAGTTCTTCCCCAGAGCACCACTCACTGTTTGCTTTGCTTACACTTCGCGACACCCCATATAAAAATTTTTAGATCAGTTGCTTCCCCTCGGTGCACATACACAAGTACAGATTTATACGTGTATATACACTGAGAAGTGGGCATCTCACTGTATATGCACTTATACACCTCTCGTCAATAACGTGCGTTTTTGACAGATCTTTAATGTTTCGTATTAGATTTCGAGTGTTTGCCTGATATATGATTGAATCTTTGTAAGGAATTTCGTATCACTTGGTATATCATGGGTGGTTTATTTTCAGCTTTAGTTATTTACACTCCTAGCGATTTTATTAGAGTTGTCGGGTACAATTGTGTGGTGTATCGGGATGGCATTTTTCTTCTCCTGCCGCATGCTGTTGTAAGGTATAAACAGTTTTCTATCGGTTTCCAATACATTACTTGAATATTTCTTACTGGCTCCATAACAGTAAAGTACTGAATGTTGCTTCGCCTGTTTTGCATAAAGCATTCAGGATGGTAGAACTTATTAATTGCAAAATAATGGCGCTATTTTACTGTGATAGCACACTTTTTTAACGATGGTTCTACTAGTACCAGCCAAAAACAAAGGTGTCTAATAACACTACCCTTCAACAAAGTGCAAAGTGGCACCATTCTACTAGCACCATCGTAGAACACAGGGTCTACTACCATCATGGGAGAATAAAACGTTTTCTGGCCCATCCTGGAACAAAGCATCTACTAGCACCATCCTACAACAAAGCATTTACTAGCACCATCCTACAACAAAGCATCTACTAGCACCATCCTACAACAAATCATCTACTAGAACCATCCTACAACAAAGCATTTACTAGCACCATCCTACAACAAAGCATCTACTAGCACCATCCTACAAGAAAACATCTACTAGCACCATCCTACAACAAAGCATCTACTAGCACCATCCTACAACATAGCATCTACTAGCACCATCCTACAAGAAAGCATCTACTAGCACCATCCTACAAGAAAGCATCTACTAGCACCATCCTACAAGAAAGCATCTACTAGCACCATCCTACAAGAAAGCATCTACTAGCACCATCCTACAAGAAAGCATCTACTAGCACCATCCTACAAGAAAGCATCTACTAGCACCATCCTACAAGAAAGCATCTACTAGCACCATCCTACAAGAAAGCATCTACTAGCACCATCCTACAACATAGCATCTACTAGCACCATCCTCACTTGCCTCATCACAGGTGACTACAATTAATTTAAACCGTAAATATGATAGAATTCACCTTCATTAATAGACATAATGGAACAGTTTAAAAAAAATTGCTGCTGAGACTTTAATTTAAAGAGAGCAAATATACTGCCAAAAGTGAGACCGATTAGCAGTAACATCTCAGATAGCATGTAAAACCTCTACAAATATTTGACAACATTTCATCAGAGATACAGTTATCTTACATTGTACTGCAGTTTACATGGTTAACATCATCCTTCATAAATCCATCTGCTGACACGTCAACTCCCAAATATCTGAAAACATTCACTTCTTCCATACTCCTCCCCAATTTGATATCCAATTTTTCTTTATCTAAATCATTTGATGCCCTCATCTCCTTACTCTTTTCTATGTTCACTTTCAACTTTATACCTTCACACACTCTCCCAAACTCGTCCACTAACCTTTGCAATTTTTCTTTAGAATCTCCCATAAGCACAGTATCATCAGCAAAAAGTAACTGTGTCAATTCCCATTTTGTATTTGATTCCTCATAATTTAATCCCACCCCTCTCCCGAACACCCTAGCATTTACTTATTTTACAACCCCATATATAAATATATTTAACAACCATGGTGACATTACACATCCCTGTCTAAGACCTACTTTTACCGGGAAGTAGTCTCCCTCTCTTCTACACACCCTAACCTGAGCCTCACTATCCTCATAAAAATCTTTACAGCATTTAGTAACTTACTACCTATTCCATATACTTGCAACATCTGCCACATTGCTCCCTTATCCACTATATCATATACCTTTTCTAAATCAATAAATGCAATAAAAACTTCCCTACCTTTATCTAAATACTGTTCACATATATGCTTCAGTGTAAACACTTGATCTACACATCCCCTACCCACTCTGAAGCCACCTTGCTCATCCGCAATCCTACATTCTGTCTTACCTCTAATTCTTTCAATAATAACCCTACCGTACACTTTTCCTGGTATACTCAGTAAACTTTTTCCTCTATAATTTTTACAATCTCTTTTGTCCCCCTTCCCTTTATATAAAGGGACTATACATGCTCTCCGCCAATCCCAAGGTAACTTCCCCTTTTTCATGCATTTACTACACAAAAATACCAACCACTCTAACACTATATCCCCCCTGCTTTAAATATTTCTGTCATGATCCCGTCAGTTCCAGCTGCTTTTCCCCCTTTCATTCTATGTAATGCCTCACGCACCTCCCCCACACACATATCCTGCTCTTCTTCACTCCTAAAAGATGGTATACCTCCCTGACCAGTGCATGAAATTACCGCCTCTCTTTTTTCGTCGACATTTAAAAGTTCATCAATATATTCCCGCCATCTACCCAATACCTCCATCTCCCTATCTACTAACTCTCCTACTCTGTTTTTAACTGACAAATCCATTCGTTCCTTAGGCTTTCTTAACTTGTTTAACTCACTTCAAATTTTTTTTGCACTCTCTCACCACTCTCTTCACCTTTCTTTTACTCTCCATATACTCTACTCTTCTTATAACACTTCTGCTTTGTAAAAACCTCTTATAAGCTACATTTTTCTCTTTTATCACACCCTTTACTTCATCATTCCACCAATCACTCCTCTTTCCTACTATAGCCACAAACTTCTGCCCCACATTCTAATACTGCAATTTTAAAACTATTCCAACCCTCTTCAACTTCCCCACTACTCATACTTGCTTGGAGTAAGCAAATCCTCTCAGATTGCCCTTCAGCTTTCCTATCCTATTCCATAGCATCAGACGAGTTAATAAGACAAATTCTTCCTGATAACCTCAGTGATTCAGCAGGAATACAGGACCCTAACTATGCCAGTGCCATCACTGAATGGGAAATTCTTACTGCTCCAGCACCGAACCCTAGTGCAGCACTGGCCTACAAACAGTCAAGCTGGGATGGCCCCATCGCTGAAAAGGTGTCTGCCAACATGCTCAGGGCTGCAACATCAGACAGGGAGACTGACCAGCTCCAAGCTGTGAGCGCACATCACTCCGTGGACTTCCTCCAAACAGTTCCCATATCGGCAATGGGAACGCGCCTCGACCCTAAGACCCTCCGTATTGCAGTGGCTCTGCGCCTTGCTGCCCCAATTCACCAGGAATGTACGTGTATCTGCGGTGATGCACAAGCCGACCAATATGGTCTACATGGTCTTAACTGTTCCAAAACCAAGGGCTGGCATGCAAGACGCAATAAGGTCAACGACATTATAAAGAGAACCTTGTTACATCTGGATGCCCAGCCGAGAGGGAGCCCCGATCACTAGCAGCCAACAATACCCACAATCCAGCAAACTGCCCAGATGGGATCACCATCTATCCTTGGAAGAATGGCAAGCTCTTAACATGGGACTATACCTGTGTGTCCACTCTAGCTAACATCTATATCCATCACAGTGTCGGGCGACAGGGAGGAGCTGCTGACCACAGGAAGGAGTACAAGATCAGCAAGTACAGGGACATAATCCAACAGTATCAATTTGTCCCAGTGAGACAGAGACTTTGGGATCATGGAGAAAACATGCCATACGTTTCCTTAAAGAACTGGGTTCCGGGCTCATCGACACCACCAGGGACCCAAGGGCAGTGACTTTCATGTTTCAGCGCCTCAGCATAGCCATCCAGAGGGGAAACGCATGCTGCATACTGGACTTGCGTCCAGCTTCGGAGGACCTAGAGGAGATTCATAACTTTTGATATTTTGTACCAATGTATTCATGTTTGTGTTTTCTACAATGTATTCTGTCTATTAATAAAATACATATATAATATAAATTATAGGTTATAGGGGGTGGTAGGAGAAGAAAATATTCAAACAGATCCGGGTAGAACCTTGAGTTTTCCGTGAGGTACGTTTATTGTCTTACCTGAGGATGAGGGTCCCCAGTAAGGTTCAAGAGGTGGTACCTCCCTTTATTGTTATTATTACTATTATTATTATTATTATTATTATTATTATTATTATTATTATTATATATATATATTATATATATATATATATATATATATATATATATATATATATATATATATATATATATATATATATATATATATATATATATAGATAGATAAGTAGATGGGGTCCACCTCTGGTGTTAATTGTGGTACCCACAGCCTCGGAGAAGTGGATAAAAAGGCATCAAGGAAGAATATTTGGATTTTTTCATGAAGCCGTTTGAATATTCCACTTCCCCTACCACCCCATCTTTTCATTCTTTTTTACCAATAGGTATATTTTATTACATAATATGGTACAAAAGGTTTAAGAGATACATTGTTGATATAAAGATGGCATATACAGTACATGAGATGTGAGAGATACATGTCTAGTATATATTCTTACATGTTTGTCACTGATTATAATGCGAGAATCTCATCCAGCTCTTCAGAAGTGGGACGCATGCCCAAAATACAGCAGGCATTACCCCTCTGAACAGCAGCGCTGAGTCGCTGGAACAGAAAACTAGATGCACTCTTTCCCCATGAGCCAAGGGTCTCTGAGCCTATGGGAACAAACATATAATGATCGGCAAGTTCTCCATATTTTCTAGGCTTTTGGGACTCCCTGATGCTGGCGGCTGCCCCTCCTTCCTCCCTGGTGTACTGGAGATAGGTATCAACCAAGGTAGATGCACATGTGTAGTCCCACATCACCTGCCTACCGTCTGTCCAGGCTTGAAGTGTGATACCATCTGGACGCTTCTGGCTGCCATCAGATCTGCATAGTTGTGATGGCTCCCTTACTGCTGGGCAGTAATTACCCTCCTCATATCTTGCAATCTTTCGCTCGGATTTACGGTACACAAGACCATGGTGCCTGAATCGGTCTGCTGCTTCACTGCAACAAATACACCTGTGTTCGGCGAGAATAGGGGCTGAAAGTCGAAGGGCAACACCAATGCGGTTGGTCTGTGGGTCGAGCCGTGTGCCAAGGCTGGAGTTGGGAACAGCCAACAGAAAGTCCCCTACATGAGGAGCTCTCACTGCCAGGAGGCGGGGTCTATCCTTTCCTGACACACTCTGAAGCATTGTTGAGGCTATTTTCTCCACTATCGGGCCATCCCAGTGTGACTGTTTGTAGTTGTTGGGGAGAGCAGGTCTGGTTTCAGAGCCCGTTAGATTATCCCAGATCATGGCTCCGTCAATGAACTTTTGGTCCTGGACTCCAATCTTGTCCCTAAGATGTTCAGGGAGAATTGCTGCTACAAGCCCTCTGGATGCAACGCATGAGGACAGAAAAGCAGGTAGTGCAATCTGTGGCTTGCGGATACCAGTACTTCCTAGTCTGACTGGAAGAGTAGCTTGGTTCCACTGTCCGTCTTCTAGAGTAAGGTTAAGTACCTTCGTAAAAATCTGCCTCAGGATACTGTCATATTCGTGCAGTATAGGGTTATATGAAGGTTCACATCTTAGGAAATGTGTCAACCTGGGCAGACTCGCACTTTGTGAGAAGGTACAAGGCATCGTGGGTGTCAAGATTACTTATTTGTTGTTCCATTCTACTCAATTCTTACAATTTCTTCCTGAGGATTGTGTTAATGGCATCGCTTCCCAGAGGTGCTCCAAGCAAGACGTGTATATATATATATATATATATATATATATATTTATATATATATATATATATATATATATATATATATATATATATATATATATATAATGTATGTATATATATATATGTATATATGTATATGTATATATATATATATATATATATATATATATATATATATATATATATATATATATATATATATATATATATATATATATATATATATATATATATATAAAACTTTACACATGAAACAAACTTAGTTTATAACATATTACCTCTTCAAAATCGATGGAAGAAAGATCTCGTCTCAGTTATTCCTTATGCTGAAAGATCCACATGGTTTTAACACTTCACATATTTAGGAAGTTCTTAGCGTTACCTAGAAGTACGACCTTCGTCTGCACCTTTTCCTAACATCACTAGGAATACCGTACAAAGGCTCTCACCAACAGGCTTTCAATCCCATAATTTCAAAATTCTTTTGCAGATATTTGAGATTCTAAAAATGTTTTTATCTAAAGAATGAGATAGGCAAAAACTTGAAGCTCTCTAGCCAGATAGCATGTCCTACATGCTGCACAAAACATCTCAAATCGCTCTTAAATGAAGAAACCTGTCGCTAAACAGTGGCTTTATCAGTCCAATACAAAGCAGGAAGGTGAACGGAGAGGAGGAGTTTGAGGTAATCAGTCCCTCAGCCTGGAATCAATGTGTTCAGTCCATCACTCTTGTAGGAAGTACAGCATTGGGCCAGAGATGCGGCTTATATACTGCAGTCAGGTGAGTCGAAGCAGGAGGAGGGGGGATCACAGTGGGACCTTCCACTAGTGTAAGTAGGTCTTCGTCCAAAGGTTGGACAAGTGTTGAAGAATTCTTTGTTTCATGATCCTATGATGTTGCAGTGTCTGACAGATGTGATGAATGACCCTATTCTGTACTTCCTACAACAGTGATGGACTGGACACATCGATTCTAGGCTGAGGGACTGATTTCCTCAAACTCCCCTTCTCTGTTTACCTTCCAGCTTTGTATTGAACTGATGAAGCCACCGTGTGGTGACACGATTCTTCAGTAACGATTCCTATATGTTGCATAAGTGTCTCAATTCTTCAACTTGTCGGTTTTCAGAACCTTTCATTACTTCTTAAATTTCCTTCTTTGTGGGCTAGAGTTCAGCATCGTTGATATTTTGTTTATACCTCAAAACAACTTAATCAGGATTTGATAACATTTAGCTGCAGAGACATGCGCAGGATGTGTGGGTATGTGGATAGTGAGTTGTCTTTCTGAATAGGAGCTTAGGAGTTGCTATTAGAAACATAAATGTTTCCTCTGTGTAGAATCATTAACTACGGGTGCCTGCAGTGGGCATTCTGTACTTCCTGAGTGCATCACGAATCAGTCTGGCAACAGCCCTGTCTGATTTTTTATTTCTGCCAACAAGCCCAAGAATCTGATCTTGCATTAACCTTGTACATCTTACCTTCATCTCTCAAATATTCTACGTCCGCTAAGTCAGTAGATGTAGTGGAAATTAGGAGAATGTACTTCGGCGTTTATATTTAGTTTACATCAGCATTAGAAACAGTTTCTTATTAAACATTTTATTTAGTCTAATGAAACAGCTAATGAATTTGTAATTAGGGATATGTAATTTAAGTTTCCTTCTCCTTGTTTAAGTTCTTTTCATTTATTTTGAAAGCTGCAGTCTGAGGTGGAAATTGAGCTTAAAGACTTCGTGTGGGGGAAAAAATGACTTTATTGCTCTCCCTTTAATCACGTTAATTATGGGATAGTTTTTTTCACCATTTGTCATTTTCACGTGAAAAATCAAACAGGAAATAAATACCCTAGGATATCTGGAGACTGAGCAGCGGACCTTGTAAGGCCTCACCAAGTTGCCTCATGGTTGTGCGATCCGAGAGGTTCCCCGGTTTAAATAAATCAAGTTTTACATAGCACCTCAGTGCACACAAGAGACATAATAAAGGTTGCAACATAAATTCCTTATTTTCTCATTGTCCTGCAACTATGTATAACAGAAAAGAAAGCCAACTCTGCACACAGTGTAACTTTTAATAAACTCTAAGCTGACCGGTCTGTTTCAGAGCCCAACACAGTAAAATAATTGTTGCCATACCGCTGAAACGAGATTTAAAAACAAAATAAGTAAAATGACTTATGCTGCTCCCTGTAGTTGTACCATAAAAAAATATATCGTCCATAATTTTTCAATTTTATTTTCAAAGCTATATTCGGTTTTAACTCTCTACAATTCTGTGAGGAAAATATTGTTTTTAATTTATTTCCAAACACTTCTAACAGGAGGTGCGCAATAGCTAGCAGCCATGCAGTTAGCAGTATACAGTTATGGCACGGAAACCAATATCCCAATTGAATTCATGAAATTGGTACACTGGGATTTGCACAGTTCCCCCAAAAAATGCCAACCTACCCTTCAGCAAAATTCCCCTGAAGTGAAAGCTTGAAGCTGACCACTTATAACACACAAACTATAACTCGTCTCATTATTTTCTTAGAAAATTGGTGATTCTGAACATACGTATTCTAAAATTATATACAAACTTCTTTTGCGTTATTTTCATATACTGTTTAAACATAATGTCGTTAAGAAGATTCTCAGTTTTGTTAATGGAAAATGTAACCACAGCATTCTGAAATAATTTAGCAAAATGGCGCCAAGACAGTCCATTAATAGAGCCAAAATTGATGAATGTTTGAAGCCGATAAGAAGAGTTGTTGTTAATTAAATTAAGGCACTCATATCATGTGCTATTTTTGTGTATAAAAGTGGCCCTAACAAGATTTAATAGCAATATGGACGTTTTTCTAAATGATATTCACCAGCCTTAATTATATGAAGTCGATAGTAATAGACATTCTTGAGTTATCGCACTGAAACATTAGTAGAAGAATATTTATGTCTGACATTATGCAGCTTTTGGGGGAGTCCTAAATGTCTTTTTTCTATGGAACTTTTCAGTTTTGATAGTTACACAGATATAAAACTTTCTTTTCCTTTGTATGATCTCTGGCTTCAAGATCTAGCACTTTCGTTATTCACACTCATTATTTCTCCCATTGAAAAGAGGGTTCTATTGTCATATATTAATATTCACTCGACGGAGAGAGATCCTTTTGCAAGTTCTATGTTACAATCATACATAGATCATTTTGCTGATGTGCTTCAACGTCTTCCATAGCAGAATGGGCACTATGAATCTGGGAGTCCCTCTTTGTTTCTTTGTCTATATTAAGGGAACTGATTCAGGACTTCTTGCGATTTCAGAGGTGATGGACTCAGTATTCTAAGTTGTCCAACTGATCATTAAGTTTAAAGGTAAGAAATTTATTTTATTTTCTGCCACACTGACGAAGAACATAATATTTTATATATCACTTCTCTGACGTTGTTGAGTATTCTTTAAACACTTTCGCTTTGTCATTTAATCACTAATGTAAACCACACATACATGGTGTTGTGAAATATAATAAACTTCCAGCTATGTCTGCGTCTAACTATCACCTGGTAGTTCATCAGTCCTACTCAAAACCCAAAATTATTGTCTTAATTTTTTTATTGCTGGTATTACCCATGCTGCTTTGGGTAGCGAGTACAATATTCAGTGCCGCTGGGTGCACTACTCTTAAGGATCGTATGGGCCAGAGGATTAGGGCGTCATGTGAATTCGCCCACCATGAGGCAGGCCAAAGCAGCATGGGTTCGAGTCCTTGGCTAGTGGAGCAGTGTTGTTGTTGATATATATATATATATATATATATATATATATATATATATATATATATATATTATATGTAGTAGGTTGGTAGACAGCAATCGCCCAGGGAGGTACTACCGTCCTGCCAAGTGAGTGTAAAACTGAAGCCTGTAATTGTTTTACACAATGGTAGGATTGCTGGTGTCTTTTTTTCTCTCTCTCTCATACACATGCAAGATTTCAGGTACGTCTTGCTACTTCTACTTACACTTAGGTCACACTACACATACATGTACAAACATATATCTACACACCCCTTTGGGTTTTCTTCTATTTTCTAGTTCTTGTTCTTGTTTATTTCCTCTTACCTCCATGGGGAAGTGGAACAGAATTCTTCCTCCGTAAGCCATGCGTGTTGTAAGAGGCGACTAAAATGCCGGGAGCAAGAGGCTAGTAACTCCTTCTCCTGTATATATTACTAAATGTAAAAGGAAAAACTTTCGTTTTTCCTTTTGGGCCACCCCGCCTCGGTGGGATACGGCCGGTGTGTTGAAAGATGTATATATATGTATATATTTGTATATGTATGTATATATATGTGTATGTATGTATATATATGTGTATATATATATATATATATATATATATATATATATATATATATATATGTCGTGCCGAATATGTAAAACTGGTCAATTAGCAAGAACTCATTTAAAATTAAGTCCTTTCTAAAATTTTCTCTTATACGTTTAAAGATATATTTTTTTCATTAATGTTAATGTAAAAATTTATAATTTTGCACTAAAAGAATCTTAGAAAACTTACCTAACCTTATTATAACAAGTGTAATTTATTTTAGCCTAACCCAACTAAATATATTTTAGATTTGTTTACAATAATTTAATACTGAACAAACACAGTGAAATATAGTTTTTTCATTAGGTTAAGAATGATTTTGGAGAAATTATTGCATACACAAATTTTCGCTTGTCGTATATGGCAAGATGAGCGTTGCTATTTAAGCCAAGATCGCAAGTTCTGCCTATTCGGCACGACATATATATATATATATATATATATATATATATATATATATATATATATATACATGTATATATATATATATATATATGTATATATATATATATATATATATGTATATATATATATATGTATATATATATATATATATATATATATATATATATATATATATATATATATGTATATATATATATGTATATATATATATATATATGTATATATATATATGTATATATATATATATATATATATATATATATATATATGTATATATATTTATATATATATATATGTATATATATATATATATATTTATATATATATCTCTATATATATATATTTATATATATATATATATATATATATATATATATATAATATAAATGTATATATATATATATATATATATATATATATATATATATATATATATACATGTATATATATATATACATGTATATATATATATATATATATATATATATATATATATATATACATGTATATATATATATATATATATATATATATATATATATATATATATATATATATATATATATATATATATATATATATATATATATATATATATATATATATATATACATATATATATATATATATATATATATATATATATATATATATATATATATATATATACATATATATATATACATATATATATATATATTATTTTTATTATTATCACACTGGCCGATTCCCACCAAGGCAGGGTGGCCCGAAAAAGAAAAACTTTCACCATCATTCACTCCATCACTGTCTTGCCAGAAGGGTGCTTTACACTACAGTTTTTAAACTGCAACATTAACACCCCTCCTTCAGAGTGCAGGCACTGTACTTCCCATCTCCAGGACTCAAGTCCGGCCTGCCGGTTTCCCTGAATCCCTTCATAAATGTTACTTTGCTCACACTCCAACAGCACGTCAAGTATTAAAAACCATTTGTCTCCATTCACTCCTATCAAACACGCTCACACATGCCTGCTGGAAGTCCAAGCCCCTCGCACACAAAACCTCCTTAACCCCCTCCCTCCAACCCTTCCTAGGCCGACCCCTACCCCGCCTTCCTTCCACTACAGACTGATACACTCTTGAAGTCATTCTGTTTCGCTCCATTCTCTCTACATGTCCGAACCACCTCAACAACCCTTCCTCAGCCCTCTGGACAACAGTTTTGGTAATCCCACACCTCCTCCTAACTTCCAAACTACGAATTCTCTGCATTATATTCACACCACACATTGCCCTCAGACACGACATCTCCACTGCCTCCAGCCTTCTCCTCGCTGCAACATTCATCACCCACGCTTCACACCCATATAAGAGCGTTGGTAAAACTATACTCTCATACATTCCCCTCTTTGCCTCCAAGGACAAAGTTCTTTGTCTCCACAGACTCCTAAGTGCACCACTCACTCTTTTTCCCTCATCAATTCTATGATTCACCTCATCTTTCATAGACCCATCCGCTGACACGTCCACTCCCAAATATCTGAATACGTTCACCTCCTCCATACTCTCTCCCTCCAATCTGATATTCAATCTTTCATCACCTAATCTTTTTGTTATCCTCATAACCTTACTCTTTCCTGTATTCACCTTTAATTTTCTTCTTTTGCACACCCTACCAAATTCATCCACCAATCTCTGCAACTTCTCTTCAGAATCTCCCAAGAGCACAGTGTCATCAGCAAAGAGCAGCTGTGACAACTCCCACTTTGTGTGTGATTCTTTATCTTTTAACTCCACGCCTCTTGCCAAGACCCTCGCATTTACTTCTCTTACAACCCCATCTATAAATATATTAAACAACCACGGTGACATCACACATCCTTGTCTAAGGCCTACTTTTACTGGGAAAAAATTTCCCTCTTTCCTACATACTCTAACTTGAGCCTCACTATCCTCGTAAAAACTCTTCACTGCTTTCAGTAACCTACCTCCTACACCATACACTTGCAACATCTGCCACATTGCCCCCCTATCCACCCTGTCATACGCCTTTTCCAAATCCATAAATGCCACAAAGACCTCTTTAGCCTTATCTAAATACTGTTCACTTATATGTTTCACTGTAAACACCTGGTCCACACACCCCCTACCTTTCCTAAAGCCTCCTTGTTCATCTGCTATCCTATTCTCCGTCTTACTCTTAATTCTTTCAATTATAACTCTACCATACACTTTACCAGGTACACTCAACAGACTTATCCCCCTATAATTTTTGCACTCTCTTTTATCCCCTTTGCCTTTATACAAAGGAACTATGCATGCTCTCTGCCAATCCCTAGGTACCTTACCCTCTTCCATACATTTATTAAATAATTGCACCAACCACTCCAAAACTATATCCCCACCTGCTTTTAACATTTCTATCTTTATCCCATCAATTCCGGCTGCCTTGCCCCCTTTCATTTTACCTACTGCCTCACGAACTTCCCCCACACTCACAACTGGCTCTTCCTCACTCCTACAAGATGTTATTCCTCCTTGCCCTATACACGAAATCACAGCTTCCCTATCTTCATCAACATTTAACAATTCCTCAAAATATTCCCTCCATCTTCCCAATACCTCTAACTCTCCATTTAATAACTCTCCTCTCCTATTTTTAACTGACAAATCCATTTGTTCTCTAGGCTTTCTTAACTTGTTAATCTCACTCCAAAACTTTTTCTTATTTTCAACAAAATTTGTTGATAACATCTCACCCACTCTCTCATTTGCTCTCTTTTTACATTGCTTCACCACTCTCTTAACTTCTCTCTTTTTCTCCATATACTCTTCCCTCCTTGCATCACTTCTACTTTGTAAAAACTTCTCATATGCTAACTTTTTCTCCCTTACTACTCTCTTTACATCATCATTCCACCAATCGCTCCTCTTCCCTCCTGCACCCACTTTCCTGTAACCACAAACTTCTGCTGAACACTCTAACACTACATTTTTAAACCTACCCCATACCTCTTCGACCCCATTGCCTATGCTCTCATTAGCCCATCTATCCTCCAATAGCTGTTTATATCTTACCCTAACTGCCTCCTCTTTTAGTTTATAAACCTTCACCTCTCTCTTCCCTGATGCTTCTATTCTCCTTGTATCCCATCTACCTTTTACTCTCAGTGTAGCTACAACTAGAAAGTGATCTGATATATCTGTGGCCCCTCTATAAACATGTACATCCTGAAGTCTACTCAACAGTCTTTTATCTACCAATACATAATCCAACAAACTACTGTCATTTCGCCCTACATCATATCGTGTATACTTATTTATCCTCTTTTTCTTAAAATATGTATTACCTATAACTAAACCCCTTTCTATACAAAGTTCAATCAAAGGGCTCCCATTATCATTTACACCTGGCACCCCAAACTTACCTACCACACCCTCTCTAAAAGTTTCTCCTACTTTAGCATTCAAGTCCCCTACCACAATTACTCTCTCACTTGGTTCAAAGGCTCCTATACATTCACTTAACATCTCCCAAAATCTCTCTCTCTCCTCTGCATTCCTCTCTTCTCCAGGTGCATACACGCTTATTATGACCCACTTCTCGCATCCAACCTTTACTTTAATCCACATAATTCTTGAATTTACACATTCATATTCTCTTTTCTCCTTCCATAACTGATCATTTAACATTACTGCTACCCCTTCCTTTGCTCTAACTCTCTCAGATACTCCAGATTTAATCCCATTTATTTCCCCCCACTGAAACTCTCCTACCCCCTTCAGCTTTGTTTCGCTTAGGGCCAGGACATCCAACTTCTTTTCATTCATAACATCAGCAATCATCTGTTTCTTGTCATCCGCACTACATCCACGCACATTTAAGCAACCCAGTTTTATAAAGTTTTTCTTCTTCTCTTTTTTAGTAATTGTATACAGGAGAAGGGGTTACTAGCCCATTGCTCCCGGCATTTTAGTCGCCTCATACGACACGCATGGCTTACGGAGGAAAGATTCTTTTCCACTTCCCCATGGACAATAGAAGAAATAAAAAAGAACAAGAGCTATTTAGAAAAAGGAGGAAAACCTAGATGTATGTATATATATATATGCATGTGCGTGTCTGTGAAGTGTGACCAAAGTGTAAGTAGGAGTAGCAAGATATCCCTGTTATCTTAGCGTGTTTATGAGACAGAAAAAGAAAACCAGCAATCCTACCATCATGCAAAACAGTTACAGGTTTTTGTTTCACAGTCATCTGGCAGGACGGTAGTACTTCCCTGGGTGGTTGCTGTCTACCAACCTACTACCTATATATATACTATATATATACCTATATATATACTACCTATATACTACTATATATATATATATATATATATATATATATATATATATATATATATATATATATATACATATGCAATAAGATCACAGTAAACAGGTGATTTCAGAATATGCAAAACAACCACTGTGAAATAATAGTGAAATTCCAAGCGATTTCGTGAACTCTCACATTAGTTCCTTGATAGTGTGAGCGGTCACGAAACGCTTGGAATTTTCACTATTATTTCACAGTGGCTGTTTTACAAACACACACACACACACACACACACACACACACACACACACACACACACACACACACACACACATATGTATATATATATATATATATATATATATATATATATATATATATATATATATATATATATATATTTATATATATATATGTCGTGCCGAATATGTAAAACTGGTCAATTAGCAAGAACTCATTTAAAATTAAGTTCTTTCTAAAATTTTCTCTTATACGTTTAAAGATATATTATTTTCAATAATGTTAATATAAAAATTTTTAATTTTGCTCCAAAAGAATCTTAGAAAACTTACCTAACCTTATTATAACAAGAACAATTTATTTTAGCCTAACCCAACTAAATATATTTTAGATTTGTTTACAATAATTTAATACTAAACAAACACAGTGAAATATATTTTTTTCGTTAGGTTCAAAATGATTTTGGCGAAATTATTGCATATACAAATTTTCGCTTTTCCTATATGGCAAGATGAGCGTTGCTATTTAAGCCAAGATCGCAAGTTCTGCCTATTCGGCACGACATATATATATATATATATATATATATATATATATATATATATATATATATATATATATATATATACATATATATATATATATATATATATATATATATATATATATATATATATATATATATATATATATATATATATATACATTCAGGAAACGGCGTGTAACACATTACTACTCTTAGGCACCTCGTACATTGGCATGTAACATCATATTGAATTTTTATGGAAGGTCATCATAGCCTCCAAGTAATTTGTTTTTTGTTTACATCCTCTGCTTCTGAAAATTTGCTAGTGCTTCAGGCTGTTACAATTTCACGGAAGCACTTTACTAATTTCAAAATACCTGATGGTGCTAATGCACCATTTTCCTCTACTGTTAGAGGAGGCATGCATTTGGAAGCAATATAATTGCAATAACTTAAATTCAACGGGTCTAATGCTGGAGCATCGTTCAGAGAGTTTTTCCAGACACAGATGTGGAGAAGTGAACGTTGCACACACTTCAGAAAGTCTTCGTCTGTCGGTGGTAGTAAGGAAGTCTGGGAAGCTGAGAACAGTATCGTCCTGTTGTCGCTGATAATTTTACTCGCCTTTGTGTCGTAGACAAACATTTAGCTCTACCATAACATGCACTCATGGATTTTGAAACTTGCTGATTGATACCACTAATATCCGGAGTTGTATTTCCAAACAATGAGAGAAAATGACCTTGTTGTAATACTCTCACTATCATTCCTTTCCCTTTGACAAAACAATATGCAATAGTATCACCGAAACTCAGTGTATGCGAAGGTTATGGTTTTGTTATTCTTTGCAACATGTTGTTCGGTATTACCATATAACGTGTATAATTTTGATATCCTGCAACATGCGGTGAACTGCTTCAACATATGATTGCCGGAAACCTTCTCTCTCTCTCTTCTCTCACATACATTATTATGAAAACTGGTTAATTCGACAACCTTCTTTGATCATAATTGTCTTACTTTTGGAAGCTAAATCATGTAGAGTGCACATCTAGCCATTGCTGCTTGATGATTCAGTAGTATCAAACTCCCCAAGATTTTTTCTGCAACCATACGAAAAGCTCTGACATGTTGAGGAATTTGTTCCCCACTGAGCATCTTGGGTACCCCAGAACACACATGCTGCATCACTCTACTAAGCCACTCTCCACTAGTGAAACTCACTAATAAACTCATGCTGCCAAGTCTCAACACAACATCAGAAAATGTCAGGATACAGCCAGGTTATCTGAAGATCAACTCGGTACAATTACTTGTCACATGTAAATCCAGTCACCTTCAGTCTTGTCTGTCTCTCTAAGTTACTTTATGTGCGGTATATAGAAACAGCAGTTTCTATATACCGCATATAATGGTTTTTGTTTTCTTCTAATTTTTCAGGAGTTCAGAATGTTTGCCATTATCATATTGTTTCCTGATGGGAAAAATTATTCGAATGTGATTTCCTCCAGTCAGTGTCAACCAATCAGTTCCACTAGAACAGCTACACTTGTACTCACTTGTATTCACTTGTACACCTGTTTTCCATCTTAATATCATGTGCACTTTACCTGAAAAGAAAAGAGAAAAAAATTATCATATTGCAATTTTGGTTCAAATCCCAACAGCAAATAAAAAAAATTGTCACTTTTCATATATTAAAGATTTACAGCGAACCGCATTTTGATGCAGCATTTTTCTGCTGCATTTTGATGCAGCATTTTTCGCTTAGTATTTCCCATGTCCTCGTGAAGCTGTACCTTGAAAAAAATACAAAAATAGCCGAAATCCGACCATTTGATTAAAATTAGGCGAGTAGCCCAGGTGTTGTAAAGTATTACTTGCCACTTCTCTAAAAGGTATGTAATATTTCACTAATATCTGCAATAAAAAAATCTTCTCAAAGACGTGAACACTCAGTTCGGCAGGAAAAAAAAAACTACTTAAGATTTAGGACCTGAAAGCTGATTTCGTCAGAAAGTAAAAAAAAAAAAAAGGGTGCTGCCGGAGTATGGATTTTTAAACATTCACTTGATACGAGGAGCTCCAACTCAAAGCATAGTCCCACTTCCAAATATTATTCAGGGCCATGGCCATGCTACCAATTTAAGGAAGATATTGAAAAAGTCCATAGACAATAATAATATCAGCTATAACTGTGGTGCTTGTACAACAGAACTAGACTGTGTTCCAGTCACCGAGCTCTATGAGAAAGTTGTCACCATACTCAGTAATCCCAGTTCTCTCTACCCTCTACCCTCCAGCGGCGGAGAAACTGCAGGTTAACTCCCTCTTGAGTCTCGGCTGTAATTGTACGCTCACAGGAGGCTCATGATCTAGGAACTATAAATAAACCCAGACACTGAAAATTGAAGACTAGTCATATGAAGCTTTGTGGAGATATTATCAAGAGTCTTGAAGGGGCACAGATGTGGAATTCCCTCAAAAAACCTTGGAACTGGAAATCATCCCTGTGAATTTCAAAAAAACATATAGAGCATAGCGAGGATATTTAATATATTATAAATTACTGCACAAGGGACTAACAGACTATAAATCAGTTTCGACTGCCAGATACTGCTGGGGAATAAGGAATTAATACTTTTTAGAGAATGTTAGTCAGTCGTCAGTGGTCAGTCGTCACGTGAGGTCACAGACCCTGAGCTGCTTTGGGGATTAGTGTGGACGGTTACAAAGCATGGCTTGCTTCTGCAGTGTTTTAAAAATTGAGGTTGGAGAGTTGAAGGAGGAGGTCTTGCTTCTCCAGGAGGAGATTAGGAGGCTGAAGGACCACTTCAATGGGTCTGGGAGAGAGTGTGAGGTGGCTGGAGTTGTGGGGAATGAGGCTTCAAGTGAGGTGCAGTCTGTCTCTCGCTGTGAGGAGGCTGTAGTTGGGGAGGTAGCAACGGCTACCAGCAGTGAGGTGCAGTCCAGCACCTGCTACAAGTGGCGAGTGGTTCACAGTAATGGAAGGCGCATCAGAGTAAGGAAAGTTAAGAGTGAAGATCTGAAGGTAGGAAATCGCTTCTCTGTTCTTCAGGATGAATGTACTTCAGTGGCCAGTGAAGGTAAGGGTACTACTGCCCCTGCTAATGGAGGTAAGCGCATTCTTGTGGTTGGTGACTCTCAGGTAAGATATATTGACCGTGCTTTTTGTAATAGGAATAAGAAGATGAGAGATAGAGTGTGCTTCCCTGGAGCTGGTGTTGGGGACATTGTCAACAGGCTGGATAATATCATGTCAGGTAATGGGAACAAGCCCATTATCTGTCTCAGTGCTGGTGGAAATGATATTGGGAAGGGTAGGAGAGAAGAGCTGCTAGATAAGTACAGGTCAGCTATAGATTTCATTAAGTCTAAGGGAGGGATCCCAATCATATGTAGCATCTTGCCTAGAAGGGGAGTAGGAAATGAATGGTTGTCTAGGGCAATTGGTGTAAATTGCTGGCTAGACAGATACTGCAAGGAACTTGCAATCCCATTCATTGACAACTGGAACAACTTTTATGGCAAACATGATATGTATGCAAGGGATGGGGTACATCTCTCTGGGGCTGGGGTGGTAGCACTTGCAGACTCGATTGAGAAGGCCATTGGTGAAATGCCTATGATTTTAAACTGATGGAAGATAGAGGTATGGGTGTGTGTGGGAAACAAGCAGGTTGCAACACTTGGGTTGGAAACAGTAAATGTATAAAAGGCATTCAGCATGAAGTTATAAATAAAGACAATAGATCAGGTCAGCAAACAAAGGGGGACAGCAGAGGGCAGCAAGGGACTAGCTCCCTTAAGGTTTACTATACTAATAGCAGGAGTGTAAGAAATAAGATAGATGAGCTAAGATTAATTGCAAGTGCAGGAAACATAGATATTATTGCTATAACAGAGACCTGGCTCAATCTGAAAGATAGAGAGATGCCCTCTGAATGTCACATACAAGGCTATAAATTATTCCACACCGACAGGGTCAACAGGAAAGGTGGTGGAGTAGCGATGTATGTCAGAGACAATTTAAATTGTTGTGTTAGACAAGATATTAAATTAGAAGCGTCAGCCACTGAATCTGTTTGGTTACAGCTTCTCGAGGGCCGAGAAAAACTAATTTTGGGTGTGATTTACAGGGCCCCAAATCTTGATAGGGAGTGCAGTAAACTTCTATGGGACGAAATTCGTAAGGCATCTACATACGAAAATGTTGTGCTAATGGGAGATTTCAACTATAGACAGATTGACTGGAGCAATTTGACAGGAAATTTAGAGTCAGGTGACTTTCTTGATACGATCCAGGATTGTTTTTTAAAACAGTTTGTGACAGAGCCAACTAGGGGAAATAACCTCCTTGACTTGGTTCTTGCCAGTAGGGAAACACTAATTAATAATCTTGAGGTTAATGATGAGCTTGGGGAAAGTGATCACAAATCACTCAGTTTTAATATATCATGGAAATCAAGTCTCCGTCCCTGACTTTCGCTTGGCTGATTTCATAGGACTGAAAAATTACTTAGGTGGGCTGAACTGGAATGACCTGACTAAGGGTCAGGTAGGTGGTGATGGTTGCCGATATGATGCTTTCCAGGGCATAGTTCTAGCTGCTCAGTCAAATTATGTTCCAAATAGGGAAATCAGATCAAACAAAAATGATCCTAAATGGATGAACAATAGATTAAAATATCTGATTGGTCAAAAGAGAGGCATATATAGGCAAATCAAAAGAGGAGAGGGGCAATTGAGAAATCGATATATTCAGTTAAAGAGAGAAATAAAAAAGGGAATTAGAAAAGCAAAAAGAGATTATGAGGTTAAAGTTGCAAGAGAATCGAAGACTAACCCAAAAGGATTCTTTCAGGTATACAGAAGTAAGATCAGGGACAAGATAGGCCCACTCAAAAGTTCCTCGGGTCAGCTCACTGACAGTGATAAGGAAATGTGTAGAATTTTTAACACATACTTCCTCTCAGTTTTTACACAGGAGGATACCAGCGATATTCCAGTAATGATAAATTATGTAGAACAGGACGATAATAAACTGTGCACTATTAGGGTCACAAGTGACATGGTCCTTAGGCAAATAGATAAATTAAAACCTAACAAATCCCCAGGCCCTGATGAACTGTATGCAAGGGTTCTAAAGGAATGTAAAGAGGAGCTTAGCACACCTTTGGCTAATCTTTTCAACATATCACTACAAACTGGCATGGTGCCAGATAAGTGGAAAATGGCAAATGTGATACCTATTTTCAAAACAGGTGACAGGTCCTTAGCTTCGAACTATAGACCAATAAGCCTGACCTCCATAGTGGGAAAATTTATGGAATCAATAATTGCCGAGGCAGTTCGTAGCCACCTTGAAAAGCATAAATTAATCAACGAATCTCAGCATGGTTTTACAAAGGGGCGTTCCTGCCTTACGAATTTATTAACTTTTTTCACTAAGGTATTTGAGGAGGTAGATCATGGTAATGAATATGATATTGTGTATATGGACTTCAGTAAGGCTTTTGACAGGGTCCCACATCAGAGACTGTTGAGGAAAATTAAAGCACATGGAATAGGAGGAGAAATTTTTTCCTGGATAGAGGCATGGTTGACAAATAGGCAGCAGAGAGTTTGCATAAATGGGGAGAAATCAGAGTGGGGAAGTGTCACGAGCGGTGTTCCACAGGGGTCAGTGTTAGGCCCCCTGCTGTTCACAATCTACATAAACGACATAGATGAGGGCATAAAGAGCGACATCGGCAAGTTTGCCGATGACACCAAAATAGGCCGTCGAATTCATTCTGACGAGGACATTCGAGCACTCCAGGAAGATTTGAATAGACTGATGCAGTGGTCGGAGAAGTGGCAGATGCAGTTTAATATAGACAAATGCAAAGTTCTAAATGTTGGACAGGACAATAACCATGCCACATATAAACTAAATAATGTAGATCTTAATATTACGGATTGCGAAAAAGATTTAGGAGTTCTGGTTAGCAGTAATCTGAAACCAAGACAACAGTGCATAAGTGTTCGCAATAAAGCTAATAGAATCCTTGGCTTCATATCAAGAAGCATAAATAATAGGAGTCCTCAGGTTGTTCTTCAACTCTATACATCCTTGGTTAGGCCTCATTTAGATTATGCTGCACAGTTTTGGTCACCGTATTACAGAATGGATATAAATTCTCTGGAAAATGTACAAAGGAGGATGACAAAGTTGATCCCATGTATCAGAAACCTTCCCTATGAGGATAGACTAAGGGCCCTGAAACTGCACTCTCTAGAAAGACGTAGAATTAGGGGGGATATGATTGAGGTGTATAAATGGAAGACAGGAATAAATAAAGGGGATGTAAATAGTGTGCTGAAAATATCTAGCCTAGACAGGACTCGCAGCAATGGTTTTAAGTTGGAAAAATTCAGATTCAGGAAGGATATAGGAAAGTACTGGTTTGGTAATAGAGTTGTGGATGAGTGGAACAAACTCCCAAGTACCGTTATAGAGGCTAGAACGTTGTGTAGCTTTAAAAATAGGTTGGATAAATACATGAGTAGATGTGGGTGGGTGTGAGTTAGACCTGATAGCTTGTGCTACCAGGTCGGTTGCCGTGTTCCTCCCTTAAGTCAATGTGACCTGACCTGACTAGGTTGGGTGCATTGGCTTAAGCCGGTAGGAGACTTGGACCTGCCTCGCATGGGCCAGTAGGCCTTCTGCAGTGTTCCTTCGTTCTTATGTTCTTATGTTCTTATGTTATTCTCACTGCCGTAGTGTGAAAAGCAAGGCCCCGAACATTATGAAACTCAATACAGTTACTCTCCAAAACTTGAAATCTTTACAGAGAATAACAGTGAAACTAATATTGTTTCGGGCTCAGCGCGATCCTATAAAAGCATCAGCTATACCCCAAAATCTCAGCACTTTGTACCTCAGTGCACTAAAATACAAAAGATGAATTTCGGTCACTGTAGATTACCCATAAAACATACCCCAGTCCCCTGTACCTTGACACGTCGTAGCAATAGTGCAGAGTGCTTCTTAGCAGTGAACATTGGAAGTGAATCAGGAGACACATTCACAACTTGTCACATAAAAATAATTTCCAATTTTTGCAGTAGAGATGGCAGATTAGGACATTCATAATCCAGCATTAATTGTATTGAAACCAAGCTGAAGCGGCATTTGCCTGTTATCTCAGAGAAACAAAATTCCTAAATTGCGCCGTTCATATGTTGTATTATCAAATTATTAGCGATGATGAGTTTCTGCCAGTGGACTGAGGCACACAGAAATTATTGCATGAAAACAAGTATTTCAATAATCCAAAATTCTTCCATGAAAAATAAAGAAAAAATAGGGATCAACACAGGCCAAAATCAATCCAAAAATTTCCCACTAAGTATGACTGAACAGCTTGTAGGTAAGTGCGTAAGATTTATTTAGGCTTTATTTAGGCTTTATTTTTTGGCACTGGTCATGAAATCACACAAATGTTCCTGATACTTAAAACCAACATTATGTAAGTTTAGCCTTGGATAGCCTAATAAAGTCAAATACTGTCTTCTGATCACAAGAGACATTCTCCAACTATTTCACGGAAACCGATGTATTTAATAAAATTGGCACACTAAAGCTAGCACAACCTATATTCAAGGCAAACCTCTCTTTGAGGAATACTCATCAGCACTAAAAATTAGAGGCTGACCAGATGTAATCTTCAGTTACTTCAAATAAATCCAACAAAATTTGCACCTATACTATCTAACCCCAAAACGCGTTGTATCCGTTTCTTAAGATGCATAAACTAATAAAGTTATGACGATATTTTAACTATAATAAATAGACGGAGTAATACCTTTGGGTTCATATTGCTTTTTAGGATATAGAGGTATTCAGATTTGATTTTAGGAAGGAGAGGATAAATTCGGTTCCTTGGATCAAGAGCCCCCTCACTAGCATCACTGAATCCTCTTGTGCAGGCATACGCAAGTAGTTTAGTGTTAGCGTAACATGACACCTACACTCCATTAACAATATCACTCTTAATCTATGAAGGTTAAGAGGCTTCCTGAGGTTCTCGTCTGGAAACGAATTCATGGAATGGTCTATATGAAACTGAGCAAAGGTCACCTGCCTTGCCAATTATTACACGAGACTTCAACTCGGAGAAGGCGTTATGAAGTAATTAATGAAAGGCTTTCAGGAGATTAGTGGAAGACAAGACCGGATCTGGCATGAATTCGTACGAAAAACATAGTATTTAAGAGATAATTAAATTCGCAAATAATATAAACAAGTTATAGGAACTTGAGTTTTCACTATCTCTCAGTTTTTTCACATTTACATTTCATTTAAAAATATCTACCATTTTCCAAAGAAATATTTATTTTTGCTTATATAAAAAAGTCCAATTTAATATAATTTATTCGTTAAAGTCAATAAAGTGGCTCCTCCACTGCCTGAATTCAAAAGAAAAATATTTTCCCATAACAAATTTCTGAAGCCATCCAGAAGTTTCCTCTAGTTATTACGTAGAAATCGATTTATTCATTAAAACTGTCAAATTAAAATTTACACAGCTCAAATTGAATTCCAAGCTTTCTTTTAGAAAGGCCCACCAATACTGAAAGTTTGAAGCCTCTCAGAAAATACATTCTCCAGTGATTGCTTAGATTCCAACCATTCCACGCTTTTCCTAACACTGTCAGTAAAGTTTCGTTTTTTTAAATATATACATTAAACTTTCTCGTGAACTTCATCATCATATTGTCAAGTCGATAATTAGAGGCATTGAACATTAAAATGGTATAAAATACCGACAGGTTGTTAGGTAAGACACATATGCAACAGTTAGGTATCTTTATTATGAAACGTTTCGCCTACACAGTAGGCTTCTTCAGTCGAGTACAGAAAAGTTGATAGAAGCAGAAGATTACATCGTCTTCAAGTATCTTCTGCTTCTATCAACTTTTCTGTACTCGACTGAAGAAGCCTACTGTGTAGGCGAAACGTTTTATAATAAAGATACCTAACTGTTGCATATGTGTCTTACCTAACAATTAGAGGCATGGTTTAGTAGTGAATGGATATTAATATCATAAAGTATATAATGAAACTGACAAATTAAAACATATGCTGGACAACAATAAACCAAACCATACGATCATAAAACACACCAATGCAAAAAGTTTCAAGTCAATCAGCAGAGGCATTCTCCAATTAGCATAGAAATTACATGCATTCCAAGTTTCGCAAATATTTTATCATACTGGCAAATTAACAAATTAGAATTGAGTAGTATCCTACAACTGCATCAGTCATTAACTATTGAATTCATTCAATGGAAATTTACTTAATTGAATTTAACGGGAAAATAATTCTCACTATTTTTCACTATAAACGGAAAAAATCACATCAGTTTATTCCAGTAATAAATCAAACTCTCTTTTACAGTGGATAAACCAGTGTTGAGTGTTTAGAAACGATCAGGTAAGGTTTACTTAAGTTATTTCTCTGAAATGAAGTTTCAGGAATTGTATTTCTCGTACTCTAGTGCTGAAAAGTTGAAGTCAATCGGATAAATCATTCTCAAGTTATAAATAAAAGTTAGTAGGAGGAATTTTTTAGAGGATGCCTAAATATGCATACGTGTGCCTAGATTTGCATGTACATATGTATGTTTATGTTCATTAACAAACATTAAATCTACTTCCAGAGCAGGACTCGAACCTGCAGTTTCTGCATCAGAGTACACAATACTTTATCCACATGAGTGCAAAGGATAAGTGAAGTAGCAGCAGCAATACTCACAGCTAGAGTCATTCTGCAACTTCCCCAGCGCTTAGGCTTCGGCCCAAAGCTGGGGTGTGGCTCGAAAAGGATCCTGTAGAGTTTGCTGTCTTTGCACCTCCTGACATCGCCTGCTGCTATGCAGCTGCCACACTCTTCTAGCCTAGTGTGAGCGGGGTTTGTGGCAGCCCAAGGTGCCTAGCTTCTCTCTCCGAGTGGGGAATGGGGCTAGGCCTGGGGACAGTTGGTCCAAGAAGACGAGGAAGTACTTGTACCTCCCCCCACGGCAGACATTGGTCTGAGACACTCCCACGAAAGGGAGCCAAGGCCGGCCCACCTCTTGAAAAAGGCCGTGGCCGGGCGATTATACAGGCGAATCTTCTACCTACCTATCTTCATCCACGACGCCAGACCCCACAAAAGTATGGGCGCATAGCCGGAGCTAGATGATGTTTTCCCATACCCCGGGAGCACCAGGCTTCTTTTCAAAGTGATTTCATCAAATCCTACCACATGCAGTGTTGAGCCCCTTGAATGGGACCCAATGTATATTATATGTATATATTATCTCTCGTATAATATTTTATTGCCGATATTTTCATTAATAGCTAATATGAAAACATTTTGCTTTATATAATTATTTGACTTATTACATTAGTTATGTGATTGTGCTCACTGCTGGAGAGTTGTGACTGGTTGTCCACTCTCACAAACTACTTTCCTAAATACCTGTCAGCTTGTTATGCAGTTATGAGTGAGGCGGCGTCGCTCGAGTAAGCACTGACTAGTTACGTGATAGCGCCTGATGTCAGAGCTGCAGCCCATACCTCACTCATTCTCTCCAGCTGGTTCTTGCTTGAGAAGCACCTCTCTATATGTGCTTCTTGTCCTAGTAGCATTTATATTGTCTCTCGTCTCTCTGGTTGTTTGTTCGTGATTTAAACACTGTTTTGGTAGAGTATCATTCTGTAGGAGAGCCAAAACACACGTCTTGTAACTGTTCACAGAGCATTGTTCAGACTTAGTGATTTTTGACGTTTTGCTGAGGTTGTGAGTCGCAGCCCCTCAAGGAAGGTTCCTTGATTTAGGTGAGGGGCTCTTGATTTAGGGAATTGGATCTGTGCTCCAGTTCCCCGAATTAAGCCTGAATGCCTTCCACATCCCCCCCAGGCGCTGTATAATCCTCCGGGTTTAGCGCTTCCCCCTTGATTATAATAATAATAATCTGTCTGTTGCATGACCCTTGTCGGTTTAGCGTTTTATTTTATTATTATATGCTTTATTGATATCGCATTTTGAAAACAATCAGTGAACAACAAAAGATATTTGAAATGCTTAACAATTCGGAAACAGGAGAAATTATTTGCAATCATTCTCTCTACGTCCACAGCAGGACTCGAACCTGCAAACTTTGCATCGGTGTACACAGTACTTATCTGGGGTCTTGCGTTGTACATAAAGTTCTGTGTAATCTTATGCAGAGTTTGCAGGTTCGAGTCCTGCTGTGCACGCACAGATAATGTCTTTAAATAATTTCGCCTGTTTCCGAATTGTTAAGCATGTATGCATGTGTGCATATATGCATAAGCATAATAAAGCATTTGCGAATGTGTGACTGTTTGAATGTGTGTACATATGAATTCATGTGTATATGTATACTTATATGTGTTATTTAAAAGTGTGCAATTATTATTATAATAAAAAAAGAAGCGCTAAGCCACAAGGGCTATACAGCATTAAAAGTGTGCAAATATGTGTACATATGTATACATGTCGTGCCGAATAGGTAAAACTTGTGATTTTGGCTTAAATAGCAAACCTCTTCTTGCCAAATAAAGGGAGGAGGATTGTGGTCGGGAATGGTCGCGTATTTTCGCTACGAAAACGTCAGAGGTGTTATAAGAGAAAACGGAATTTGTGAGGCTAACTCAATTAGATCTGGTGCACATACGGCATTTACATACCTTGGAGAAGAAATGCAGAGCGGCATATCCTGTCAGGAGTTCACACTTTTCTTAAGAACTGCCCCTCAAGGAAGGCCCCTTGATGATGGTGAGGGGCTCTTGATTTAGGGAATTGGATCTGTGCTCCAGTTCCCCGAATTAAGCTTGAAGAACTTCCCCCCCCAGGCGCTGTATAATCCTACGGTTTTAGCGCTTCCCCTTGATTATAATAATAATAATTATCTTAAGAACTGTTATGTACAATTTTTATGTATATCTCACTACACTATGTATTTCCTGTGAGCTGTTTCTCCGTCAACCATGTCAACAGCACCTTTCCATCTTCTCATTGACAGAGGTCAACTGCTTAGAAATCACTGTAACGCCCTTTGCTGGCCCTATAGCCTTTATAGACACCTGTTTTAGTATTGTACATATAGTAACGGGGCTACGCTTGTATTCAACTAGCTAAGTCCTCAACCCTCGTACCTAGCCTGTGCTTATTAATCGCTTCTTGCTTTAATTCCATGCAAATCATCCTCTTTTTTCTTCTTGGCACTGTCCATTTCTCTTGCTTTCTTGGGACCCATAGTCAGAAGAAAGAAATCTGGCGAATTAACTGCACAAAACGTAAGGAAATCACGAGAATTCCTTGCACCGCGAGGGTAACTCAGTAAGCACATGTGCACTGGTTACCATTGTTTTGATTGACACTGCTGTCGGTGGTGGTGTTGTCAAACTAAATTATACGCAGTACGTACATACATGTACTATTATTATTATCATTATTATTGTACTGTTACGTATTATTATATTTTATTATTATATACTATATTATTATTAATTATATGTAATTATTATTATGTATTATCATTATTATTAGCACGTAAATATTATAATAATAATAATTATTATTATTATTATTATTATTATTATTATTATTATTATTATTATTATTATTATTATTATTCATTTAGGAACCTGGAGCACAGATCATATTCCCTAGATCAAGAGCCTAGAGTCATCCACACCATCGTGTATCCTTGGGTAGCTAGTACAACATTCAGTGCCACTGGATATGCTACTCGTCACAGGCGCTCACTCTGGCACCTCGCCACGTACCATGACTCGCTGCTATATATTCCTGACAAGTATTCCCTGATTCATTGTAGTGCCTTCCCTGTTATCCCTGCCTGGTGTGTGTGTTTGTACTCACCTAATTTTGGTTGCAGGGGTCGAGACTCAGCTCCCGGTCCCGCATCTTCACTGAGTGCTACTAGGTCCTCTCTCTCCCTGCTCCATGAGCTTTATCATACCTCATCTTAAAGCTATGTATGGTTCCTGCCTTCACTACCTCACTTGTTAGGCTGTTCCACTTCCTGACTACTCTATGACTGAAGAAATACTTCCTAACATCCCTTTGACTCATCTGGGTCTTCATCTTCCAATTGTGACCCCTTGTTTCTGTATCCCCTCTCTGGAACATCCTGTCTCTGTCCACCTTGTCTATTCCACGCAGTATTTTGTATGTTTTTACCATGTCTCCCCTAACCCTCCTGTCCTCCAGTGTCGTCAGGCCGATTTCCCTTAACCTTTCTTCGTAGGACATTTCCCTTAGCTCTGGAACTAACCTTGTCGCAAACCTTTGCACTTTCTCTAATTTCTTGACGTGCTTGATCAAATGTGGGTTCCAAACAGGTGCTGCATGCTCCAGTATGGGCCTGACATACACGGTGTACAGTGTCTTGAACGATTCCTTACTAAGGTATCGGAACGCTATTCTCAGGTGTTATACTCACCCCAAGGTCTTTCTCCTTGATCGAGGTTTGCAGTCGTTGGCCACCTTGCCTATAATCTGTCTGCGGTCTTCTTTGCCCTTCTCCGATCTTCATGACTTTGCATTTGGCGGGGTTAAATTCTAGGAGCCAGTTGCTGGACCACGTGTCCAGCCTGTCCATGTCTCTTTGAAGTTTTGCCTGATCCTCATCTGATTTAATTCCCCTCATTTACTTCACATCATCTGCGAACAGGGACACCTCTGAGTTTGTCCCTCCCACCATGTCATTCGCATATACCAAAAATAGCACTGGTCCTAGGACTGACCCCTGTGGGACCACGCTCGTCACAGGTGCCCACTGTGATACCTCGTCAAGTACCATGACTAGTTGTTGACTCTCTGTCAGGTATTCTCTGGTACATTGCAGTGCCCTTCCAGTTTCACGCGCCTGATCCACTAGTTTCTGCACTAATATCTTGTGAGGAACAGTGTCGAAGGCCTTCTTGCAGTCCAAGAAAATGTAATCAACCCACCCCTCTCTTTCGTGTCTTACTTCTGTAACTTTGTCATAAAACTCCAGAAGGTTTGTATCACAGGATTTGCCTTCCATGAATCCGTGCTGGTTGTCGTTTATAATCTTGTTCCGTTCCAGGTGCTCCACCACTCTCCTCCTGATAATCTTCTCCATGACTTTGTATACTATACACGCGTGTACTCACCTATTTGTACTCACCTATTTGTGGTTGCAGGGGTCGAGTCTTAGCTCCTGGCCCCGCCTCTTCACCGGTTGCTACTGGGCCCTCTCTCTCCCCACTCCATGAGCTTTATCAAACCTCGTCTTAAAACTATGTATGGTTCCTGCCTCCACTACGTCACTTTCTAGGCTATTCCACTGCCTGACAACTCTATGACTGAAGAAATACTTCCTAATATCTCTCTGACTCATCTGTCTTCAACTTCCAATTGTGACCTCTTGTTTCTGTGTCCCCTCCCTGGAACATCCTGTCTTTGTCCACCTTGTCTATTCCGCACAGTATTTTATATGTCGTTATCATGTCTCCCCTGATCCTCCTGTCCTCCAGTGCCGTCAGGCCGATTTCCCTTAACCTTTCTTCATAGGACATTCCCCTTAGCTCTGGAACTAACCTTGTCGCAAATCTTTGCACTTTCTCTAGTTTCTTGACGTGCTTTATCAAGTGCGGGTTCCAAACAGGTGCTGCATACTCCAGTATGGGCCTGACGTACACGGTGTACAATGTCTTGAACGATTTCTTACTAAGGTATCGGAACGCTGTTCTCAGGTTTGCCAAGCGCCCATGTGCTGCAGCAGTTATCTGGTTGATGTGTGCTTCCGGAGACATGCTCGGTGTTATACTCACCCCAAGATCTCTCTCCTTGAGCGAGGTTTGCAGTCTTTGGCCACCTAGCCTATACTCTGTCTGCGGTCTTCTGTGTCCTTCCCCTATCTTCATGACTTTGCATTTGGCGGGATGAATTCGAGAAGCCAGTTGCTGGACCAGGTGTCCAGTCTGTCCAGGTCTCTTTGAAATCCTTCCCGGTCCTCATCTGATTTAATTCTCCTCATTAACTTCACATCATCTGCGAACAGGGACACTTCTGAGTCTAACCCTTCCATCATGTCGTTTACATATACCAAAAATAGTACTGGTCCTAGGACCGACCCCTGTGGGACCCCGCTCGTCACAGGTGCCCACTGTGATACATCATTACGTACCATGACCCGTTGTTGCCTCCCTGTCAGGTATTCTCTGATCCATTGCAGTGCTCTTCCTGTTATATGCGCCCGATCCTCTAGCTTTTGCACTAATCTTTTGTGGGGAACTGTGTCAAAGGCCTTCTTGCAGCCCAAGAAGATGCAATCAACCCACCTCTCTCTCTCGTGTCTTACTTCTGTTACTTTATCATAAAACTCCAGGAAGGTTTGTGACACAGGATTTGCTTTCCATGAATCCATGCTGGTTGGCGTTTATACTCTTGTTCCATTCCAGGTGCTCCACCACTCTCCTCCTGATAATCTTCTCCATAACTTTGCATACTATGCACGTCAATGACACAGGTCTATAGTTTAGTGCCTCTTTTCTGCCTCCTTTTTTAAAAATGGGAACTACATATGCCGTCTTCCATACCTCAGGTAGTTGCCCAGTTTCCAGGGACGTGTTGAAGATTGTAGTAAGTGGCACGCACAGCATATCTGCTCCCTCTCTAAGGACCCACGGGGAGATGCCCGGTCCCATTGCCTTTGAGGTATCGATGTCCCTTAGCAGTTTCTTCACCTCCTCCTCATCTGTATGTATGTCGTCCAACACTTGTTGGTATATTCCTTGCTGGTGTCCCCAACTGGTCTGTTTCCCCAGAGGCCTTCCTGTTTCCACTGTAAATACTTCCTTAAATCTCATGTTGAGCTCCTCACATACCTCTTGATCATTTATTGTGAGTTCTACACCTTCTTTCCTCAGCCTTATCACCTGGTCCTTGACTGTTGTCTTCCTCCTAATGTGGCTATACAGCAGTTTCGGGTCAGATTTGACTTTCCATGCTATGTCGTTTTCGTACTGTCCCTAATCTCTTGTGCAGAACCGTGTCAAACGCCTTCTTACAGTTCAAGAAAATGCAATCTACCCACCCATCTCTCTCTTGTCTTACTGCTGTCACCCTGTTATAGAACTCCAGTAGGTTTGTGACACAGGATTTCGCGTCTCTGAAACAGTGCTGGCTGTCGTTGATAAGCTCATTCCTTTCTAGGTGCTCCACCACTCTTCTGATAATCTTCTCCATGACCTTGCATACTCTGCATGTCAGTGACACTGGTCTGTAGTTTAATGCATCGTGTCTATCTCCTTTTTTAAAAACCGGGACTACATTTCCTGTCTTCCAAACCTCAGGTAGTCGTAATGTTTCAATAGATATGTAGAAGATTGTTGTTAGTGGTACACATAGCGCCTTTGCTCCCTCTCTCAGCACCCATGGAGAGATATTATCCGGTTCCATCGCCTTTGAGGTATCTGGTTCATTTAGCAGCCTCTTCACTTCTTCCTCGGTTGGATGTGTTGTGTCCAACACTTGATGATGTACCCCACCTCTGCGTATTTCTGGAGTCCTTCCTGTCTCCTCTTTGATTAGAACACTTTGAATCTCATGTTGAACTTCTGTGTGTGTGTGTGTGTGTGTGTATGTGTGTGTGTGTGTGTGTGTGTGTGTGTGCTTTTCTGTATGTATGCGTGTAAGAACACTTCATGTGTGTGTGAGTATTTGTGTATGTGAATATGTTTACGTTTACGTATATATATTCTTATTTACACATGTGACTGTAATCATGTATATGTGTGTGTATGTCGAAATGAGAAAGGATGTGATCGCAGTCAAATACTAATAACCCTCTACAACAATGAAAAATATTAAAAAAAAAGGCAATTATGACTTTTATATTATTTAAGGTCGTTCATTATGAAACAGACATCACTGTTTGTGTATCACACACACAGGATTTTTTTGTTGTATTTACCGAGTAAATATAATATACCAGAGCCATTATATGCACGGCTCTGGACGCATAGTTTCGGCTGCTGAACATTTATTTGTTTCGTTCCACGAAATCACAACAAAGTATAATGTGTAATAGTTTCGACCTGTCAGGGAGCAACAACTTTGATCACCACGAAGCTCAATTATTACAGAATTTTATTGACACCACAGCACAAGCAAAGGTCAAAAATCATCCACTGTTCATATACCATAATAAACATTCCCCAAGAAAGTGAGTTCAAGATTAAGAAAGATATTTATAGGTACACAAATTGACCAGGTTATGGCTGACAAGGATTTCCAGATTACAGTTAATAACGGCGAATTAGCTGATTAGCATTCCCTGAAGAACATTTGCAGCATGTTTGTTGACAGATACAAGGACGTTAACTACAAGGTACTGGTAGAACACGTTCTGAAAATTACCTCTGACTAGCCTGCAATATGCCACTCACACTATATTTTATCTATTCATATTTGCCTTTTTCTCTTTCACATCCTTTCTAAAGACATTGGCAAACATAGAAACAAATTTCATCGTGTCGTAACAATGCTACCAATGTAAATGAAGTTGCACAATGTTGCCTGATTTCTGCCGAATATTGCAAAGAGACCACTTAACCAAGAACTGCATAGGAGAGCCAGGCTAAATACACAATACACAAATAACCTGCACGTAGAAAAGAGGAGCTTACGACGACGTTTCGGTCCGACTTGGACCATTGGTATTCAGTCTAAATTAATTTCAAAAGTCTGTGTTCTTTACTGATTCTTTGACATTATTCAAGTAAGTTGATTGGTAATGTGGTTTAAACCCTATCTACTAAACGAGGGTCATTAAACCTATTCATCACAGGTCAAGAATACTTTAATTATCCAAAGTGATAGTGGCTTTCTTTGCACTTAGCAAATCAATATTGCAATTACACATTGTAAACTATGCGTGGAAATAGACTCCTTATAACATGTCAGTCACACATTGTAGACTATGCGTGGAAATAGACTCCTTATAACATGTCAGTCACACATTGTAAACTATGCGTGGAAATAGACTCCTTATAACATGTCAGTCACACATTGTAGACTATGCGTGGAAATAGACTCCTTATAACATGTCAGTCACACATTGTAAACTATGCGTGGAAATAGACTCCTTATAACATGTCAGTCACACATTGTAGACTATGCATGGAAATAGACTCCTTATAACATGTCAGTCACACATTGTAGACTATGCATGGAAATAGACTCCTTATAACATGTCAGTCACACATTGTAAACTATGCATGGAAATAGACTCCTTATAACATGTCAGTCACACATTGTAAACTATGCATGGAAATAGACTCCTTATAACATGTCAGTCACACATGGTAGACTATGCATGGAAATAGACTCCTTATAACATGTCAGTCACACATTGTAAACTATGCGTGGAAATAGACTCCTTATAACATGTCAGTCACACATGGTAGACTATGCATGGAAATAGACTCCTTATAACATGTCAGTCACACATGGTAGACTCTGCAAATAAATAAAAAATTGAATTTGAATTTGAAATAAAGATTAGAGTAAACTTTAATTAATCATACTAATAACCATACATCTCTAAGTGAATATACACTTGTATATTCACTTAGAGATGTAATTGACAAGGAAGAAGAACAAATAAAAGATATGTATACACACATAAAAAGTCAGATGTACTAACTTTAATACATCTGACTTTGATGTGTGTATACATATCTTTTATTTAGTTAGTTAGTTAAAGATTCGCCGGTATTCTCCCGGCCCGGGCCTTTTCCAAGTGGTGGCCCGGCCTTGGCTCCGTCTTTAGGGAGTGTCTGAGACCTAAGTCTCCCATGCCTAGCCACAAGCTAGGCCTCTCTGGTCTGCCATCCCCGCCCCAAGGGGGCAAATGGGAATGACAGTCTTGTGAGCTAAAGGCTCGGGCTCAGGCACCTACCCTACCCTAGAAGGGCTGGGCATGGTGTCGATCATCTTTTATTTGTTCTTCCTTGTCAATTATATGAGGTTTTGTTTGGACACTATGGATTGAAGCTTTAATTTATATTAATTATTCAATATTATTTTCAATAAAATGTGATGCTCTGCAAAAACTGTTATATTCTTTATCATAGTTGAGTAAGTAAATCGACAATAAATAATTCATTTATTAAGTGCCATCATAAAGAGCCTTGTTAATAAGGCGAACTTGTATCACTGACTGTAATAATAACCAGTAATAATAACCAGTAATAATAACCAGTAATAATAACCAGTAATAATAACCAGTAATAATAACCAGTAATAATAACCAGTAATAATAACCAGTAATAATAACCAGTAATAATAACCAGTAATAATAACCAGTAATAATAACCAGTAATAATAACCAGTAATAATAACCAGTAATAATAACCAGTAATAATAACCTGTAATAATAACCAGTAATAATAACCAGTAATAATAACCAGTAATAATAACCAGTAATAATAACCAGTAATAATAACCAGTAATCAATAATTCACTTAAGAGATAGATCTATATGTTAATTGAAAAATCAGTATGTATCATACTGGGGCATATGTCAACTTCTTGTTTATTATAGAAAATTTAATTTTTTATCTATTAAGTAAAGCAGAGCTAAAATATATGATAAGAAGTAATAATGACTACAGAATTTCAGCATTCTTCGTGTAATATCAATAAAATTTTCAGTTATTTATGTCTGGCTTGGAATGGGACGTTGCCAAAATGTTTGCCGATTCTGATACACCGATACCCAATTTTCGGCCCAGACCGATTCTTTTACTATATTTCGGTCACTTGGTGACCGAGGAAGGTATATCCGTTTACCACACTCTCAGTCCCTCGTCCCTCTATACACGTGATTGGAATGATGCAGAGTGCGGCATACGTTGATAATGTTGAAGAATTGAAGGTAGTTATAGACTGTTGATATAGTCGAGTGATAAGGGAAAGTGATGTGAGTAGGTGTTGTAGGTGGGTGTTGTAGAAAGATGATGTAGGTAAGTGTTGTAGGTTGGTGTTGAAGACAGGTGAGGTGAGTGGTATGGGTGGGTGTTGTAGACAGGTGATGTAGACAGGTGATATAGGTAGGTATCGTAGACAAGTGATGTAGGTAGGTGGTGTAGACGGGTAATGTAGGTAACTGTAGACAGGTGCTGTAGGTAGGTGGTGTAGACAGGTGATATAGGTAGGTGTTGTAGACAGTTGATGTTGGTAGGTGTTGTAGACACCTACCTGTATTTCTGTAATTCTTGTATTATTCTATATTGTCTTGATACGTGTACTCTGAGTGTGCTGCGTCTACCACTCATCTTGTTCCTTTTGTTTCTCTAAATATCTCTTGCTTTACGACATGCTCTTTTGAATGTTTGTTTCTCATCTATGTTAGTAGGAATTAATCTTAACCATGTAACACTCTCTTGACAGGGCTCATCCATCCTTTCTCACAACGGTAAACAAACGGTTTTGAGACCCTTACCAAAATAGTCATGCCATTTAGGTCGTAGGCAACACATAAACACATGCCCCTCCAGAAGCATAGGCTCCTATGTGCTTCTAAATTATGAAACACGACTTCGGATTTTAAAATCTATATTGTACATAAAATTTCATGTATATCAAAAAGCGCATCAGATTCTGAAACGTCGAAAAACGCATACTTGTACACTACGCTTGCTTTTACATGGTTTAAAATACTTATAGTTTCATCCACAGCACTTTTGCGAGGCGGCACTCCCAATAACTTGGGCTCCTTAATAATGATCGTCTTAACTCTCACAATCTAAAACCTATGGCCATCTTTTCCCAGGACCTTATATTAGGATACCTTTGTGCAGGGGTTAAAACCTCATCCGAATCTTGCGATGCTGCTCGTTTCCTAAAACGCCGAGCCTCCGTGTCTCCCATAGACACGACTGACGAGTTCAGTAACAGCAGGTACCGCTGCCACATCACTTGAGACTTAGGTCTTTCACCAGTCACAGCCGAATCGCCTTTCCCGAGTGACGGACGGGGGTAGTGTCCAGTAACGCTTGGTCCAACATATCCTCAAACACATTAGCACTCGATGCATATCGAACACTATCCTAACTCACTACCAACACCCCCTGTTTCTCATGGGCACCCACCTCCACCACCGTCCATCAGTGACACCCCATCAGCATCATCTTCTTGTGTGTGATCCATGACCCACGGCTTCGAAGTTCCAAATGCCTCCAGTAACGCCGACTGCCTCGGTGTATTGTGATACACTTTCAAACGGGGATAATACAAACTCATATGATCGTAAATGTACAACATCCTTAAGCTTTGCTGCTGTCCCACATAGGACACTTTTACCTGAGTCTCAAAGCCGGGAAGATACAATGGTACCGTACCATACTGTACCAGATTAAACTTACTGGGTATGTCCTTTCCTGGAAACGAGCAAGAAGAACAAAAAAGAAGAGCTTGGGGAAGCACAGGTATTACAACCCAGGAGTCCCAAAGGCCTGTTATCCTGGGTGTAAAGGGAGCAAAATAACCACAGCAGAAAAACTTTTGACTTATGTTATCCTTCACCAAGTTAGTACAGAAGTATGTACACTATATACACTATGTATAACAATAGGTATTAGTGCACTCCACGGTAAGCAAGGCAGGACAGAAGCCACTAGAGAGCAGACCGTGCTTCAACTAGCTCTAGAATGGGAACGACAAGGGCAGACAGGTGTTTGGTACCCACCACACCTCCGCAATTGCCAAAACCATCTTCTCACTGGCTGGAACCTGGGTACTGATTGAACGATGGGGTCCCATCGTTAACCCTTAGCACCTGGTTTGCTGGTTGAGGGTGTGTACATGCGCCGAATAAAGCTTACGCACTCTTTGCATCCCACAACAGGTAAACATGGATAACATTAAGTCTTATCAGGCAAGAAAGAGATTGAAGCCTTTCGTCAAGGCTGTGAAATTAGGGAATCATCTATCAAGAAGTGCGAAATTACGAAGTCAGAGTACAGACCTCCTTCATGCCAAGTACTATTACTTGAGCAAGAGACAAAATTTTGGGAATGTATCCTTACTCTTGCTGACCTTGTTCACCTAGCAGTATTAGTAGATTGTTTCGGGTGGCATCCTGGGAAGGGGATAACACCTCTTAACCTACCTGGAGGGTCTAACTGGAGGGTATTCCGCGGGCCCGGTCCACGACTAGGCTTCCCGGTGGATCAGGGCCTTATCAACCAGACTGTTACTGCTGGCCGCACGCAGTCCAACATACGAACCACAGCTTGGCTGATCCGGCACCGACTTTAAGTATCTGTCCAGTTCCCTCTTGAAGGCAGTCAGGGGTCTATTGGTAATTCCCCTTATACCTGGTGGGAGGCTGTTGAACAATCTTGGGCCCCGGACACTTATTGTGTTTTCTCTTAGTATACGAATGGCGCCCTACATTTCACTGGGGGTATTTTGCACCTCCTGCCCAATATATTGCTTTCGTATGGAGAGATTCCTGTCTGCAGATTAGGGACCATTCCTTTTAGGACTTTCCAAGTGTAGATTATGATATATCTCTTTCGCCTGCGCTCCAGCGAGTACAAATCAAGTGTTTCGAAGCGTTCCCAGTAGTTAAGGTGTTTGACGGAAATTATATGTGCAGTAAAGGTTCTCTGCACATTCTCTAGAACTGCAGCTTCACATGTTTTGTATGAAGACGCAAAAATTATTTGAGGAAAAAAGTATGTTTTGCGAGGTGTTCTTCAGGGTAATGTGCTGTTACGTACCATTTCAAGATATGATGTTTCCAGTGCAGTTTTTGCATTGTCATGAATATCCAGCTTTATTTGTAAAGTCAATAAGGACTAATAAAATCCACAATATGCTGTTACCCCTCCAATATGCTGTCACCCCTCCAATATGCTGTCACCCCCTCCAATATGCTGTCACCCCTCCAATATGCTGTCACCCCTCCAATATGCTGTCACCCCTCCAATATGCTGTCACCCCTCCAATATGCTGTCACCCCTCCAATATGCTGTCACCCCTCCAATATGCTGTCACCCCTCCAATATGCTGTCACCCCTCCAATATGCTGTCACCCCTCCAATATGCTGTCACCCCTCCAATATGCTGTCACCCCTCCAATATGCTGTCACCCCTCCAATATGCTGTCACCCCTCCAATATGCTGTCACCCCTCCAATATGCTGTCACCCCTCCAATATGCTGTCACCCCTCCAATATGCTGTCACCCCTCCAATATGCTGTCACCCCTCCAATATGTTGTCACCCCTCCAATATGCTGTCATCCCTCCAATATGCTGTCATCCCTCCAATATGTTGTCACCCCTCCAATATGCTGTCACCCCTCCAATATGCTGTCACCCCTCCAATATGCTGTCACCCCTCCAATATGCTGTCACCCCTCCAATATGCTGTCACCCCTCCAATATGCTGTCATCCCTCCAATATGCTGTCATCCCTCCAATATGTTGTCACCCCTCCAATATGCTGTCACCCCTCCAATATGCTGTCACCCCTCCAATATGCTGTCACCCCTCCAATATGCTGTCACCCCTCAAATATGTTGTCACCCCTCCAATATGCTGTCACCCCTCCAATATGCTGTCACCCCTCCAATATGCTGTCACCCCTCCAATATGCTGTCACCCCTCCAATATGCTGTCACCCCTCCAATATGCTGTCACCCCTCCAATATGCTGTCACCCCTCCAATATGCTGTCACCCCTCCAATATGCTGTCACCCCTCCAATATGCTGTCACCCCTCCAATATGCTGTCACCCCTCCAATATGCTGTCATCCCTCCAATATGCTGTCATCCCTCCAATATGTTGTCACCCCTCCAATATGCTGTCACCCCTCCAATATGCTGTCACCCCTCCAATATGCTGTCACCCCTCCAATATGTTGTCACCCCTCCAATATGCTGTCACCCCTCCAATATGCTGTCACCCCTCCAATATGCTGTCACCCCTCCAATATGCTGTCACCCCTCCAATATGTTGTCACCCCTCCAATATGCTGTCACCCCTCCAATATGCTGTCACCCCTCCAATATGCTGTCACCCCTCCAATATGCTGTCACCCCTCCAATATGCTGTCACCCCTCCAATATGGGTATTAATTTATTACTGGGTATTACACTGTATTATATCACGAACATAATTATACGATGTGCATTGTATCACAAATATACGCACACGCGAGTGCGTGTGTGTGTGTGTGTGTGTGTGTGTGTGTGTGTGTGTGTGTGTGTGTGTGTGTGTGTGTGTGTGTGTGTGTGTGTGTGTGTGTGTGTGTGTGTGTGTTTGTATGTGTGTGTGTGTGTATGTGTGTGTGTGTGTGTATGTATTCACCTATTTGTGGTTGCAGGGGTGAATTCATAACTCCTGGCTTCGCTCCTTCAATGATTACTACTAGGTCACTCTCTCCCTTCTCCATGAGCTTTATCAAGCCTCGTCTTAAAACTATGTATGTTTCCCGCCTCCACTACATCACTTGGTAGACTATTCCACTTCCTGACAAATCTATGGCTGAAGAAATACTTCCTAAAATCCCTCGGACTCATCTGAGTTTTCAATTTCCAATTGTGACCCCTTGTTTCTGTGTCCCATCTCTGAAACATCCTGTCTTTGTCCACCTTGTCAATTCCTCACAGTATTTTATATGTCGTTATCATGTCTCCCCTAACCCTCCTGTCCTCCAGTGTCAAGCCGATTTCCCTTAACCTTTCTTCGTAGGACATTCCCATTAGCTCTGGGACTAGTCTTATTGCAAACCTTTGCACTTCCTCTAATTTCTTGACGTATGCGTGTATGTGTGTGTGTGTGTGTATGTGTGTGTGTGTGTGTGTGTGTGTGTGTGTGTGTGTGTGTGTGTGTGTGTGTGTGTGTGTGTGTGTGTGTGTGTGTGTGTGTTATATTTAAATATATTGCTTACCATGTTTTACCATCTGTTATATATCACGACTATATTTTGCATTTGTCATCTATATATTAATTTGCAAAAATAATAGATGATCTCTGCACATCTTAAAATATTTGGTCTTCTCATATCAATCTTGTCTTCCATCTCGTGGGAAGGATTAAAATCCTCGGGCTTCCACTTTCTTGCAAACATCTCAAACATAGCTGCGACTTTCTTGTATAAAGCTTCATTCCACGCTTAATTTTTGTATATTCAATCATATATACAGTTTTACCAGTCAAAGAATTGTTTTTTCTACCAATCCTTTATATTCTACTAATCTTTTATTTAGGAAGAACTTGTTTATTTCTAAATACTCATATTTTTATACACTTCCAAACCATTTAGAAGCAACACTGCGTCTTCTTCAACATGGCCGAGCCTCTTGCAGGAAGTTTCAAGATCGGTTCCTCTCTCGTCACAGTCATCATCATGGATAGTATTCCATTTACAGAGGAAAAGTTTATTAAATTCTCTTTGAGTTAATACTCTTCTTTTGTTTATATCACATTCCATTATTAATATCCATTGTGCTACATTTGAACCAAGTTTTTACCAATTTCTTCCCTTCACTTATATCTGTTCTTTTTCCATCCATCTTAATAGTATCACATAATTTCTTTCATTAAATGCATATATATATATTCATAAATTGTTTTATCCTCAAAATTTCCTTCCATGTAATCTCTCTTTTCCTGACAGTCTTCATGATCGTTTACCTGGAGAGAGTTCCGGGGGTCAACGCCCCCGCGGCCCGGTCTGTGACCAGGCCTCCTTAGGTCAGTGTCCCAGGATGCGACCCACACCAGTCGACTAACACCCAGGTACCCATTTTACTGATGGGGAACATAGACAACAGGTGGAAAGAAACACGTCCAATGTTTCTACTCTGGCTGGGAATCGAACCCAGGCCCTCGTCGTGTGAAGCGAGAGCGTTAACCACCAGGCCACCAGAGCCCTGACAGTCTTCATGATCGTTACTGACAGTCTTCATGATCGTTACTGACAGTTTTCATGATCGTTACTGACAGTCTTCATGATCGTTACTGACAGTCTTCATGATCGTTACTGACAGTCTTCATGATCGTTACTGACACTCATCATGATCGTTACTGTCTTAATTACATGCAGATACTCTGTTTTCTCCTTTATGTTCGTGGTACACTGACTCTTTGCCACAAACCCTTTTACAATCCTTAACCTCTGCTATATCCCAGTTATGAGAGAAAAATTTTTAAATACATTAACTTTATTCTTAGCTAAATTCTCATTACTACAGTGCTTCCTTCTCAATGCACTGCACTCATAGTTAAAACTAGCTGCATTTCTCAATCATTACGTATTTGTCACTAGTCATATGATGTCCTCTTCTGTCAACCTCTCTTTCCTACCCCCTCTGAGAACCCATTTCCAACACCCCTTTCTACCTCATGGCTCTGAAATCGGATTATTTTCAGGTGCACTCCAACCTTTCCTATTCACCTCCGTCCAAATATATATATATATATATATATATATATATATATATATATATATATATATATATATATATATATATATATATATATATATATATATATATATATATATATACATATATATATATATATATATATATATATATATATATATATATATATATATATATATATATATATATATATATATATATATTTAACAAGTCGGCCGTCTCCCACCAAGGCAGGGTGACCCAAAAAAGAAAGAAAATCCCGAAAAAGAAAATACTTTCATCATCATTCAACACTTCGCTCGCAAACTTCACACACTTCACCTCACTCACACATAATCACTGTTTTTGCAGAGGTGCTCAGAACACGATAACTTAGAAGCATATACCTATAAGGATACACAAACATATCCCTCCAAACTGCTAATATCCCGAACCCCTCCTTTAGAGTGCAGGCATTGTACTTTCCATTTCCAGGACTCAAGTCCGGCTATATAAAAATAACCGGTTTCCCTGAATCCCTTTAAAATATTACCCTGCTCACACTCCAGCAGATATTCAGGTCCCAAGTACCATTCGTCTCCATTCACTCTTATCTAACACGCTCATGCACGCTTGCTGGAAGTCCAAGCCCCTCGCCCACAAAACATCCTTTACCCCCTCCCTCCAACCTTTTCGAGGACGACCCCTTCCCCGCCTTCCTTCCCCTACAGATTTATACGCTCTCCATGTCTTTCTACTTTTATTCATTCTCTCTAAATGACCAAACCACCTTAACAACCCCTCTTCAGCCCTCTGACTAATACTTTTATTAACTCCACAACGTCTCCTAATTTCCACACTCCGAATTTTCTGCATAATATTTACACCACACCACTGCCTCCAACCGCCTCCTCGCTGCTATATTCACAAGCCAAGCTTCACACTCATATAAGAGTGTTGGTACTATTATACTTTCATATATTCCCTCCTTTGCCTCCATAGATAACGTTTTCTTTCACATATACCTCAACGCACCACTCACCTTTTTTCCCTCATCAATTCTATGATTAACCTCATCCTTCATAAATTCATCCGCGGACACGTCGACTCCGAAGTATCTGAAAACATTCACTTCTTCCATACTCCTCCGCAGTTTGATATCCAATTTTTCTTTATCTAAATCATTTTATACCCTCATCACCTTACTCTTTTCTATGTTCACTTTCAACTTTCTACCTTTACACACACTCCCAAACTCATCCACTAACTTTTGAAATTTTTCTTTAGAATCTCCCATGAGCACAGTATCATCAGCAAAAAGCAACTGTGTCAATTCCCATTTTGTATTTGATTCCCCATAATTTAATCCCACCCCTCTCCCGAACACTTTAGCATTTACTTCTTTTACAATCCCCTCTATAAATGTATTAAACAACCATGGTGACATTAAACATCCCTGTGTAAGACCTACCTTACATGAGCCACCTTCACCTGTAGTGCATCATCATCAAGGACCTTACATGAACCACCTTCACCTGTAGTGCACCATCATCAAGGTACCTTACGTGAACCACCATCACCTGTAGGGAACCATCATCAAGGACCTTACATGAACCACCTTCACCTGTTGTGCACCATCATGTAGGGAACTTATAAAAACCACAATCACCTGTAGTGCACCATCATGGACCTTACACAAACCACCATCATCTGCAGTGCACCATCATCATTGATCTTACATGAACCACCTTCACCTGTTGTGCACCATCATCAATGGAACTTACATAAACCACCATCACCTGTAGTGAACCATTATCAAAAACCTTACATAAACCACCATCACCTGAAATGCACCATCATCAAGGACCTTGTGTAAACCACTTTTACCTATAGTGCACCATCATAAAGGACTTCACATAAACTATTATTGCCTTTATTGCACCATCATCAAGGACAAAAAAAGGCACAATACCGTGACTGGAAGGATACACAAATAACCCGCACATAGAAGAGAGGAGCTTACGACGACGTTTCGGTCCGACTCGGACCATTTACAAAGTCACACTAACGAAAAGGAGAGCAGGATGGGTATATATAGGCAGGAGGTGGTAGTAGTAGTAGTAGTGGTAGTGGAGGTGGAAGGAAGTAACAGTGGGGAGGTAGTAAGAGGAAGGACCAGTCAAATACTAAGAAAGAGGAGCACTGCAAGGGAGTTAGGTGCTTCATTATCAAGGTACCTTACATGAACCAACATCACCTATAGTGCACCATCATCAAGGTACCTTACATGAACCCCTTTCACCTGTAGGGCACCATCATCAAGGACCTTACATAAACCACCATCACCTGTAGTGCACCATCTTCAAGGGCCTTACATAAACTATCATCACCTGTAGTGCACCATCATCAAGGACATTACATAAACTATCATTGTCTGTAGTGCACCATCATCAAGAATCTTACATAATCCACCATCGCTTGCAGTACACCATCAAGTGACCTTACGTAAACCACCGTCACCTGCAGTGCACCATCATCAAGGATCTTACATAAACAACCAACAACTGTAGTGCACCATCATCAAGTGTCATGTGGGGGTTTGAAATGTGGATGGGGTAAGAAACATTCACGTAGGCTGTTAAGTACGTATATTGGATGGAATATACAGGGAGCACCAAGCCTGACCTGCCGCCAGTCTAACGTCTCTACTTGAACTGACTCCCCAGTGCCTCAGAGGGTGAGCGGTCTTCAAATCATGCTAGGTCAGCTGTAACAGTGAATAACAAGTGATTCACACAGACGGTTGGTAGTGAGTCACTACTGAGACTGGTAACTAGTTACTGGTATTGGTACTACTGAGAGCTCGGAGACGCTAACGTATGTCGTCCCGACATACAGCTAATACAAACCAGAGACGGCAGGTGTACGGCTTGGGCTGATTCTATACAATGTCAAAGTACACAACAGTTGAACATTAGAACATACATAAGGAGAATATTGGAGTGAAAGCGAACATAGCTTACTATAATGAAACTTACGGTAATGCATTACAAGTATGATATAGCAAAACTCAGAATGATCGATCGATCTATATTCATGTGATCTACGAATTCTGAGGAAGGATATGTACAAAGAAAGAAGTGTTTAACAGGAAAGGCAGACTTAGTGCACTCAAATCTAAACTGTTAAATCTCAGAATTCGGAGAGAATGTGAATACAAAAGAAATAATTCGTGAATATTAATAAGTTGATATTGTAGTAGACAATAGAAATACATTTGAGACTATATTATTCATCTATACAGGTTATTTACATTTAACCCCAACTCTGCTAGGGTGAGATTGACATATACAGAATGGGTGTCATCTCTGGGAGGATCAAACTCTGTTGCAGTGGCTAACCCATGCCGTGTTTGAGGCAGATCTGAACTGGCAGTTACAAATGATACTTGAGGATTTCTCAATACCTGTCGTGTACTTAGGGAAAAACGACATTCTGGTTGATCGTCTGAGTATTAGAGGTAGAGGGTATAGGATCAGAAGGATTGTCAGAGTCTGTCACATTAGTCTGAGTTGGAACATCATTATCATCACATACTAACTTCATATGATCCAAATGCGATTCTTTATACTGACCAGTACCAATTTCTCTAACCTTATACATATTGCCATTAATATGTTCAACTACTCGATAAGGACCAACAAACCTTTGATCAAGCTTAGGCATTGCAGACGTTTTGTTAAAATTAGTCAGCATAACTCTCGAACCTACTTTGATTTTGTATGGCTTTGCTTGAGTGTTAGCAACTCTTGTAAATTCTGCTGTTGATTTATGAAGTGTTTCACGGAATCTTCTAAAGACACTTTGAGCTAAGCTGGTACGAGTTGCTATGAAATCATCAGGGTTGTAATTTGGTTTCGGGTTATAACAACTCATAGGCACGCTTATCTACACCGTACAATGCATAATGTGGAGTGTTACCTATGGAAACATTGTAAGCAGAATTTATAACACACTGCACATCAGGTATAACTTCATCCCAAGTTTCACTGTTGGGATTGATAGTGGCTCTCAAGACATCAGGTACTTTCTTATTGGTTCGTTCCACTAACCCACTGTTGGTAGGATGATGAGGAACAATGGTGGATTTAGAGATCTTTTACAAGGTACACAAATTTTCAAGAATCTCATTACAGAATTCACCTCCATTGTCTGTTACTAGGGACTTAGCGGTGGTATGCCTGCAGATAATGCGTTCTTTAAACGCTTTAGCTACTGTCTCGGCAGTCTTATCTGCAATAGGAACAACTCACAATATCTGGTGAAATGATCTACCATAACACACACATGTTTGTTGCCCTGGAGGGAACATTGGAAATTAGTTAACAAATCAAGCGCAACTCTTTCGCACGGGTTCGCTAGTAGTTGGATACACCTGGATTGGATTAGGACCATTAACATTACCCTTGTGTTGCATGCAGACACTACACTTCTAACATACTCAGAAATATCAGTCGCCAAACGAGGCCAAAAGTATTTCAATCTGGCTTGCTTTACAGAACGATCCATACCAGGGTGTGCAACACCTGGTACATCGTGAACTAGCTGTAAGGCTACATTCACTAGTGACTGTGGAACTACTAACTGATATACTCTTTACTAGGAGTACCCAACTCGGCTGTTCGTTACAGTAATTCTTGGTTAATGACAAAGTCACTGATGGGTGCTGATGGCTTCACAGTCAGAATAAGATCTTCCTGGAGCAGGAATCGAATCACACCAGACCACATGGGATCTGTTCTTTGAGCATTCTTTACATCCTCGGCAGTAAATGGAGGGTCTGCAGTTACTATACTAACAGATGCGATAAAGCATCTGCGACTACATTTGACTTGCCAGGTAAGTGTTCAAAGGTAGGATTGAACTCTTGGACAGTCAAGGTCCATCTGGCTAACCTTCCAGTAGGTTGTTTATTTTAGAATAAAGGTATCAGTGGAGCATGGTCTGTTAAGACATGAGCAGGGTACTGATAAATAATATCTTGGAAGCTTCTTGCTCAGTTACTGTATAATTACGTTCAGCCTTCATAAGGACTCGGCTAGCAAATGCAACTGTGTTGTACTTGCCATCAGTCTTCTGAGCTAGTACGGGACCTATGCCAATAGATAGAAGGGCCTAGAAAAATCTGGAAATTTCAAAACTGGAGCAGATGTTAGCTTTTCTTTGAGAGTTTGGAATGCTCTTTCTTGACGGAAGGTCCAAACGAAAGGAGCATCTTTCTTAAGCAACCCAGTTAGAGGAGCAGCTATGGAAGAAAAATTGGCAATGAAAGATCTATAAAAACCTGCTAAGCCCACAAAGGATCTTACGGCTTCAGCAGTTTTGGGAGATGGAAAGTTTATTACTTCAGTTACTTTTCTTTGGTCAGTCGTAATCCCTCTCAGTTAGTAAAATTTTCTACATGCAGTGACATGTTCCCAGATACAAAAACCAGTGACAGCTGGTCTGCCGGACAAAAACCAGTGACAGCTGGTCTGCCGGACAAAAAAAATAGTGACAGCTGGTCTGCTGGACAAAAAAGGTATCAATGTCTGATTAAATGTCATTCAGCTACTTACTGACTAATTTTTGTAATCTTAAAAATTAAATGAATAAAATCTCTGGCATCTCTTAAATCTTCTGTACCATATTATGTAATAAAATATTCCTATTGGTAAAAAAAAAACGAATGAAAAGATGGGGTGGCAGGTGAAGTGGAATATTCAAACGGCTTCAGGAAGAAATCCAAATATTCTTCCTTGAATCCTTTTTATCCACTTCTCTGGCATTATGTCTAATTAAATGTCTTTCAGCTACTTACTGATTAATTTTTGTAATCTTAAAAATTAAATTAATAAAATCTCTGGCATTATGTCTAGGCTAATTACGACATTAAAAAATAATTGGCTGATCGTATTACCTTTTCTACACAGATCCTGAATATTATAAACTTCAAATTCAATTAATGATACAACACACGAGCTTTGAGATATTATGTTTTTGTTATTATAATTAATAAAAAGACATAAAGCATATTGATCAAAACATTATTATTATTATTATTATTATTATTATTATTATTATTATTATTATTATTATTATTATTGTTGTTACTATTATTATTATTGCTATTATTATTACAGTTATTAGTAGTAATATTACTGCTTTAATTATTATTATTATTATTATTATTATTATTATTATTATTATTATTATTATTAATATTATTATATTATTATTTGTTCTTGTTCTTGATTATATTCATGATGGAAGTGCTAAAACTGTACGGTTCAAATAGCACCTCCCCTCAAGTAAGGTTCCTTGATGCTGCCGAGGGGCTCTTGATCTAAGGAACTGGATCTCTACTTCAGTTCCCTGAATTAAGCCTGAATGCGTTCCACCCCCCCCCCTCCCCCACAGGCGCTGTATAATCCCAACAGGTTTAGCGCTCCCCATAATAATGATATAAAATAATCAAAAAGCACCTGGTAAAAGAGAGATGACCAGGTATGATCCAAGGAACCGGTGAATAGCTCCAATTCCTTTGATGAAGATCCCTATACGTGAACGACGAATGAATTTTAATTAATAGTTCTACTGTTCGAATTATTGTATTTAAATCCATTTAATTACGCCATGTTAGCTGTACTTATTTCAAACATCCACATCAAACCACGTGAAAATAGTTTTCGCATATTTTACATAAAATGTATTTAAAATTTAGCATGAAGATATCGGGCGTTTATTTTGTGAAAAAAAAAAAAAAAAAACTGTTATATAATAGTTAAAAATTGTAATTCAATATTTTATAGTGTCTTGTAAAATTCAAATTCAACTGCATAGTTACGTTTAGCTTGATAATTGTTTGGGTGTGTGTGATGCTACATACAAAGTATGTGTGGTCAGCAACTTCCGCCTGCAGCTGCGCCCTTCTGACCAACCTCTTGCGGAAAAAAAGCAATTACACACAGTACGCATCCTTCCAGTTCAATGACGCACTGGTATAACAACATTATAGCAGTGTGCCATTGATGGGCAGGAGGCTTACCCCACTCATAAAACCAACCTTTTTATAAATTACCCAATATGCACACACGCGTATTCAAAATACACCAAAGTGGATAGACGACTACCCTTTCAAAAAACCCCTACCCCCCTCCCTCCCCAACCTTTCCTACATTCCATCCTTACCCATCCTTCTTCCTCCATCCCATCTTACCAAAGCTCTGGTCAGAACCTCACCTCGCTTCATCATCACTTACTGGAGTAATTTGTTTTTGACTGTCCAGTTGCTGGGAAATACGAGGATTGACAATTCAGTAACCTACATATAGCAAGAAATCTTATGAGTGAAAACACTGTATCAGAAATATTAAATAAGCGTCTTAAATTTACTTACAATAACTAAAAACAATTAAATAATATATACTCAAATTTATGCACCTTTGGGGGTGCACAGTGAAATAACCGTTTGCTGCAAATCTAACCAAGTCATTTACTAACGAAAAGGAGTTTGTTGCTAAGCGATTCAAATTACTCCTTCCTTTAGAAGATGATTCCAGCCAGTTCTGGCTTGAGTGGCTGTTCTCCTAGTAGATCTTACAACAATTTCATCTTTCTGCATCATTTGGTCAGCGTTATCTTCGATATCACTCGTGTCACTTTCCCTTAGATTTTCATTTACATTTGATTGAATGCCATTTAATTCCAAGGGAATCAATTTATTAATTGTGCGTAAACTTTCTTGGCCAAGACACAACACTTTGACATTCCGGACAACACCTTGTGCAACTGGGTACAATGTACAATGGGTACTTTGCCCAGAGGCCACAATGTTCAATGTTGTTCAGTATCAATTAACACAATGTCTCCTGATAGAATGTTCTGTCGATTTACTGCCTCTGTCGCTCAATAAAAGTGTTCACATAGTGTAAGAAGATATTCCTTACGCCACACATTAGACCAATTACTTTATTTAACATTTTAAATTTATCACACAACACTGCTCCATCATTGTAATCTTCATCACTTTCTTCAGGATTATTTCTTTATACAAGGGCAGCTTCCAATTTCCTTCCACATATTAGGTGAGAAGGTGTTAGTACATCTGCATCAGGTGTATCACTCATGTACGAGAGAGGCCTATTATTTATACGATTTTCCGCCTCCACTAACACTGAATGGAATTCTTCCAAATTAATTCTCTTCCGGTGTAGTACTTTACAGAGACACCTCTTCACTTTGTGTATCAGTCTTTCATACAGCCCCCTCTGCCAAGGGGCTCTAGGAGTAATAAATTTCCAGGTACACTCTCGCTGTGTTAACAGAGATTGAACATCATTACTATTATTTAATTCTATCAAGTGTTGAGCACCTGCTACAAAATTTGTGGCATTATCCGAAATCATCAATCTCGGACAGGATCTCCTAGCTGCAAAATTTCGAAACAATTTTATAAACTGTTCAGGAGACAAGTCCTGAGCCACTTCTAAATGAACTGCTTTAGTAGCAATACAAGTGAACAAGCATACATACACTTTTAGTGGAACACCATCTGAAGTACCTGTTAAAATGATTGGAACTCTATAGTCTACACCTGTTACAACAAATGATTTCACTAATTGTACATGCTCCTTTGGCAGTGGTGGAGGACCTGGGTACATATAGGATCTGGCATCCACACGGCGACATACTAAACAAGATTTGATCGCCCTTTTTACACTTTGCCTTCCTTGTGGAATCCAGAAAATTTTCCTAATACAATTTAAGGTATCTTGTACCCCACCATGCATTGCATTTTTATGGGCATCTAAAACAATTAAATTTGTTAGATGATGAGTTTTGGGCCGTAAGATAGGGTGTTTAGCATAATCACCCAATTCAGCATTTTGTAACCTACCTCTGCACCTAATTACATTGTTCTCTAAATACAGCCCCAATTTCTCTATTGTGGAACCTTTCACAATTTTTCTTTCCGTCATCAATTTAATCTCATTTCCATAGGTTTCTTCCTGTACCCTCTTTATCCAATATTCAAGAGGATGTGAAAACTTATATGAGATATTCATCTTGTTTAGAAATTTAAACACTGAGTAAAAGAATCGTCTGGACTTTCTTCATTTACATTTATTCCAATGCTGTCTAATTCCCATAATTTATGCATTGGTTCAACACCATCCTCTTTATAAGAATTGTACTGGGGCACGATTTCATGAGTATGGCACACAGTGATAGTACTTATGGTTTCCTCTAGTCATGCATTATTATTACGAGGAATCCTACCATACATTACATGGCCTCCTGCAGTTTTTAAAAGGGTGACACCATATTTCTTTACCATACCCTTTACAAAGGAGGCATAATAGTCACTACCTATCAAAATATTTATTGGGCCTACAGAATCATCATTTACACCAGAAGGTGCTAAATTTACATTATGTGAAAGTCTTTCTGTAGCTTTACTAAGTCCTACTGTAGATATTTTCTCTGGGAGCCTATCTACAATTACTGCATTAATACGTTTTTTCTCATTGCCCAAACTGACAGTTACATAAACAGTGTCATACAATTTAGCCTTTTATCTGAGAGAAAACCAGATAATTTTAGAGATGTAGGATCTCCCATCTGTACTTTCATACCATCAAGACATTTACGTTTTATGAAAGTATGCAGGGATCCCTGGTCCAATAATGCAGTTACATTTTTTTATTTATACCTTTTATCATCAATTTTTACCTGTAACACAGGTAAGGCAAAACCATCATTATTAACATTAGTAGCAATTTTTACATTAGCCACTGTTGTGTCAGGATTGTCAACATTATCAGTATTATCAACAATACCATATAGACCCTTACACATGACTATATGGTGTCTTCCTTTGTGGCATTGAAACAGATGTTTAATTTGGCATGACAATCCTTTTCATTGTGATTATCTAGACATCTGATACATCTGTCAGGTTCCTCCAATCTTTCAACTTTATCATTCCATGAATTGTATGCATTGCAATTCCTAGAAAAAATGAGTACCCTTGTAGAAAAGACAATCTTTCTTTTCTCTGACTGGTTTCTTATTAACTGGGCTACTCTTAGGATGGTACTTATTTTTCTTACCTTGTGGAGAATCATTATTTCTGATTCCTGCTATTTGATATGTACCTATGCAGCTCTTTTTAGGAAATGAATTTTGATTATTAACATTGGGATAACTTTTCCCCTTGTGAAACTTGACAGATACCTCAGAGTTATTATGTGTTGCATCTTTAAAATGAGTTGATTGGCTGGTCTGCAACTGAACAATTAATTCTTGTAGACCTAGTCTTATTTCCTCCAGACCAAAATAACCTTTGTGATACTTGTTCGAGAGCCATTCAAGTGTTTCACAGCTTAATTTATTCTGTACAATGGCACTCAATAACCGGTCTGATTCCTTCGGATTATATTTATTACTTAAAGTTTTGAGAGTGCTCTCCAATTTAACTCTAAACTGTTGTAAACCTTTGTAAGTGTGATCTGGAGATTTTAAATTAACAATGATATTCACTAGATCCAACCTACTTTGTTCTATATTACCATAAGAGACCTTCAACAAGTCAACTGCTTCCTTGTAAGAGTCATCTACATTGGGAAAAGCTTGTATGAGCATGTTGGCATCTCCTCTTGTCTGTTCTTTGAGGTAAAATAATTTAGTTACACAGGCTAGGTCACTCCTATCATGCACAGCTGCTTTAAAAATTTACCAAAGACATCTTATTTGTTGGAATAGATTGATTAACTTCCTGGTTTACACCTTTTAATTTATTAAAAGCCTGACATTTACAAGAAAGAATTTTTTCCTCTAATTCATAATACTGGTTAATCATAATATTTATTTCTGTCTCATCTACACAGTTTACTGACAAATCTCCTTCATATTTTTATAATATAATTTGTATGAATCATATCTATTCCCTAAAGCATCTAAATACAATTTTAAATCATCAGTATTCTCAGTTTCTTGATTCATTAATTCCAAACATTTATTATATGCTTTAGTTACATGACATTTTCTAGCCTGCAATGATGATTTTTTTGCTCTACCTTCCATGTGTTTGTCCTCTACATTAAGTTCTTCATTTTCACCCATGATGCAATGTATTAAATTCAACTTAATTAATAATACTGATTATGTACTTAATTATGCACTTTATAAAGGTAAATATTACAACTTACCTTGAATAAATCCTAGCTACTTGAGCTTAGCAACTACATGTAAGTAAATTATAATATAAACTTTAAATATTAAAATTAATAAATGATTACATATACACATTTATATAACAGAAGGAGAATTTATAATCATAATACTTACCAATTAGTCTGGAGATTACTGTGTATAATACTTAAAACCTCCCTCTAACTAATTATGATGATAACACTGGCCAGAATTACAAATCTAATTTAGATAGCTTATCTGAGGTTCCTGGAGCTGTCCTGTACATCGATTTAATGCTCAAATTATGCAGAAATGCACATAAAACAATTTCGGCTCCTATTTGAGAGGTGTAAGCCCAATATAACCTCTTGAGCGACGAAAATTCTTCTTATTTTCACTAAGGTTTTCTTGGTTCATTTAAAAACACAATGTACAGTAGTTATATGTAAATAGATGGCCATACTGTATTTAATAATATTTATGTCATAGAAAACGGAAAGCCTGCGTGTGCGCAGAAGGACAGTCGCCATTTTTGTTTTTGAATTGAGAAACAGACATTAGTGATGGGAAGAATTTTTCATGCTCTAGAGGTTAAATTTGGGCTGACACCTGTCAAATATGAGCCTAAATTGTTGGATGTGCATTCCTGCATAAATTGAGTATCAGGCGACAGGACAGGAGAACTCCAGGAACCTCAGATAAGCTGTCTAATTTATGTTTAAATTCTGGCCAGTAAATTTTTCATAAATGTAGGCAAAAGGGGGGGTTCTGTACATGACACATTAATCTCCAGTCAAATTGGTGAGTGATATTAAGATATTCTCCTTCTGTTATGTATATGTATAATCCTTTTTTTAATTTTAGTATACAGTCCACAAATTTATGTATTTACCAGAAGGGGGATATTTTTTGTGACCTAGGTGTCCCAAATTCCTACTTGTCTAACTTACAAATAATAATTATCTTTGTTCATTTACTGTTATGTACATAATGATACATTCAGATAAATACAATTTTCCACAATGGTCATTGACCTCTGCGCAGGCGCAGAGCTTCCCACTTTTTGTAATATAATTTTTATTAAATACAATATATTTTATTAATTTACTTACAAATACACTATTTTCGGAAAATATACTATATATTTTCCACACGTGGTGAGGCCTAAATATATATATATATATATGTATATATATATATATATATATATATATATATATATATATATATATATATATATATATATATATATATATATATATATATATATATATATATATATATATATATATATATATAAATATATATATATATATATATATATATATATATATATATATATATATATATATATATATATATATATATATATATATATATATATATATATATATATATATATATATATATATATATATATATATATATATTTATATTTTACCCTTAGTCCAATTTCAATTAAATTTGTATTGTGAATTAAGCAGCTCTTCAAACCTGCACACTGTGTTGGTAGAGACTTTCTCGCCTAACAGATAGATAAAAATAAATAATGCAGTATTCTATAGGGCCTTCAGCTCGCCACGTTCAAAGACGTGATGTACGTGTCAGCACAACACTTGTTGTGAAGGAGTTGTGATGTGTAGCCTAACTATGCTCATTATATTTTGGTAATAAATCATGTCTTCTTATATAGCTGCATTGTTTTATGCTTTATGGATATCCCATGATCATATTATAAAGTAGTTGTGTTCTATGTTAGGAATCAAGCACTGCTAGGAGTCTTCTTTTTTTTCAATGTATTTCTTCTCAAAATGAAGTTTAGTGTGGCGCGAGCAATTTTTGTTCCGGAAGTGCTACCCAGAGAAATGGACTCTTAAGCTCTTAAACAAGGCACCGGCTAAAAGTGGTAAAAATATTACAAAAGTATTCAGTCTACACATACGGTCCTCCCAGGTATCACTGCAAATTAATTTAGTACTAGGCAAGGGATACCTATCAGGAACCGTAACCTCAGTGACAGTCCAACCGAGAAGACAATCTCTCTTTCAGAGCTTGATGTTGCCCAGCACTGGCTGCTTAATTGGTGTAGCACCTGGAGCATACACATGTTCACTTAGTGCACATAACTGTGGAACATCGCGTAAAAATCAAGGTGAGCATTATTCAGAGCAGCCATATTAAAAGCTTTCTTTTTAGCAACCTTTGTAATAAATTAAGAATGTTTTCCAGGAGTTTCGTGTTCTTAAGTAACACCATTACCCATCGCCTACAATAAGGAGAAATTAGGAGAAAATAAAGGGATATCATCATGTGGTAGAAAAATCAAGAGCCCCCCAATGGACAACCAAGGTAGACTATCCAAAGAGAGAAACAACAGAAACAGCGAGTGAAGCAGGACGATAGCCAGCCTTTAGTTGATGCATATGATAGCTATGAGAAGACTTTCTTTTCCCAGGAGTCTTTACTCCTTTATTATATTCATTCACCTTCCTAAGACTAAGAGCAGGTCGCTAAGCCAGTGGTGTCTAGGTCATTTAATCCAGGTCACCTGGATTAAATGACCTATACACCACTGCTGTACAGGAAAAGAATAGCTTCACTATTTTTTATTAAAGGTCTGAGTGACTGGCGAAATGGATGCGGGGATTTTCCTTCCTCGTTCATATGAAGGAGCGCCGTAACTTGAGACTAGTCTCAAGTTACGGTTTAAATTCTTCTCTTTCATTTGGCTATTTTCTTGCGGTGAAGATTAACGAATTCGCCCTTAACTACCTCACCCGGTCCATGTACAATAACCATAGGTCTCTTTTGCATATATTAATTGTTTTTATGTTCTTAATTTTGCATGTTTAATGAAAATACGAATTACTGCCATTACTGTGGGTACGATTGTTTCAATGTATAGTAGTGTCTTCATCGGTGTAAGCGATTATTTTTTGTTCTTCCTCAGCATTTCCTTGGCCTGGTCAGCTGAGACAGAAGGAATCACCTGAGTTCCTTCTAAAAGCTTGTTAAATATGGCGTCATGGAAGTGAGAAACGAGGAGCTATCTCCTACTTTATATACAACAAATAAGAAAATTTTAAAAAGCTACGTCACATACCGGCTGTTTTTGCCGGCTGTTTTTGCCGGCCGTTTTTGCCGGCTGTTTTTGCCGGCTTTTCACTTGTGAAGTTCCTTAATTTCAACCTTTTTTCACTAATTCAGAATAGCGGTAAGTTTCTGAATTTGTCTGCAATGCAGACAATTTAGGTGAGACATTTACGGGTAAGAATGCCATATATGTGAACTTTACGCTACACAAATAGGAGTAACACTGATACCTTCCGCAGAAATACTGAAATTTGTAATTAGCTGTGATAATTTATAAGTATTATTTTATACATTGAAATCCTGCATGTAGTTATGGCTTTTTAATTCAGATATTGTGTTCTTTTGATTTTTTTTTTTTTAGATATCGCAGAACTGTTATTGGGTGTCAAGATCCCACAGGAATATTATGCTGTTATTGATCATGACTGAAAGTGAAGTCAATTCTCCAAATGAATTGGAAGCTAAAGATGTATTCCTGAAGCGATGAAGAACTTAAAGAATTACAAAGCAAAATTCAGCGAGTTGCAAAAAAAACAAAACAAAACAAAACAAAAAAAAAAGAAGAAAAAAAAAGCAAGCTGTGAAAAGGAAAGCGCATGTGTGTGAGGAACAGTTGCTGAACCAAACTGCTAACATTGAGAATGTATGAGGAAAAAGCTGACTTATAAAAAATGATCCATTACCTGTGTTCAAGCATGAGAAACTTATACATATAATGTGTTCATACAATTATCTTTCAAAAATTTTCACTCAGGATTTGATAGATAATATAGTACTTCAAACAAATTAGTATGCAGGTCAGGACAATAATACTAAATTCATATGGACATCTTTCAAATTTTTAAATTTTATTTGAATTATGATGCTCATTGGCTTTGTTTCTTTCGCCTCTTTAGATGATTACTGGCCCACTAAAATCCGAATTAATGAAGTTAAAAGTGCAATGTTTTCTAAAAGGTTCGGATTACCGAGGCGGCCAGAGAGGATAGAGTCTTCAGTGCCCAAACTCAAACTTACCCAAAGACTCCAGGAACACCAAAGCAGTCTGTGGGTGAGGTATTGGTCTCCTGCAAGGGCACGAGAGCTCGAAATCGTCGACAATATATATAAAAAAACAAGCCTGATCATTGGAAATTCAAACTCAAGACTCAGTGATAATGGTATGACACATGACTTGCTGCTGTATCAAGCCTTTACTTCTTTTGTTACACATTTTGTTCAGCTAAAAGAGAGTTAAACGCTGCCCTTCAACCCAAAGCTTGTTGTAGTCCTTGTGAAGAAAATGACTATACAGATACTATAAGAGAAATCTAAACAGACTTCTTCACCAGTTTTGCTTTGTTGAAACTTTTGAAAACAGACTACAAATGTAGATACACAGGTAAACCTGAAATAAGGAGTATGAAGGAACTGGAAAATCTGAAAGTAATAAGGGGTGCTATGGACTTTAAATCCACTGATGACATCCTTACTTTGAGACAGAGAAACAACAAGGTTGTTACTTTGTTGACGAATGACGGAGGGGTTGATCCCGTGACAAAGATAAAAAGATACAGCAAGGAATAAAAAAAAAATAAAAAGAGTCTGACTCATATGAGAGGCATTGACAAAAGTAATATCGTAGTGAATTTGTACAAAACTCCAATGAAATCCACACGGTGGTACGTATGCATGTTTGGATATGCCCTTGTTCCTGCTATTGCAAATGCCTGGCTTTTTTACAGTTATAATTGTGCTGCCCGGAAGAGAAGACACACGACCCTCAGTCTTCAGATTAGATGTGTCTTACACTGCAAAATCTCAACAACAAGAACTGGGAAGAAGCACATCATCTCCAATCACTTTTTCAAACACTTCACGTGTTTCAAGTGTGAAAATTAATAGTGGCACATACCACATACCTAGTACTGCGCAACACAAACATGCAGTCAGACCTGGTGACAATGTGAGGTATGACACACCAGTACCTCGTTGGCCTCTGCACGCAGGCAAGTTGTCCTCTAAATTCGGCAGCAAGAAAAATAACCAAGTCTAGTTAACTATTGCTTGTTCAGTCTAGAGTGAACAAGAATTGCTTCTTTGACTGAGCATTAAAATGAGCATGAATTAGACACATGTGCAAAACTTGGGTATCTTTACTGGGGAAACGTTTTGCCACACAGTGGCTTCATCAGTCCTAAACAAAGAATGGTGAAGATCAGAAGGAGTTTAAAGTAATCAGTCCCTCAGCCTGGTGTCGATGTAATCAGTCCATCAGTCTTGAAAAGAATGCAGCATATGTGCGAAGAAGTGACCTTTATACTGTAGACAGGCGAGGTGAAGCAGTCGCAGGGAATATCACAGTACAAATCCACATGTGGAAGTATGTCATACCTGTAAGTTAGGCAAGTGAAGAATTCCCTGTATCAAGATCCCAAGGTGTTGCTGTATCTGACGGGATCTTGACACAGGGAGTTTTCCACTTGCCTAACCTATAGGCATGACCTACTTCCACATGTGGGTTTGTCCACTGTGATACCGCCTACGACTGCTTCACCTCACTTGTCTACAGCATATAAGCCACTTCTTCGCGCATATGATGAGGGACTGATTACCTCAAACTCCTTCTGATCTTCACCATTCTTCTTTGTTGAGGACTAATGAAGCCACTGCGTGGCGAAACGTTTCCTCAATAAAAATACCCAAGTTTTGCACACGTTTCTAATTCCTCAACTTGTCGGTTTTCCGAATCATTTGTCTACATTCCTGTCAGACACAGCAACACGTGGCAAGGGTCCAACGCAGTCTATAAAGACTTCACCATACGCAGGTTTTGGATATAAGGAAGACGATTTATTATCCTCGTTTCATTTCCCTACTTCCTGAGAGATATTATAGCAGTTCATATAATCTACCATGAATCTCCTTATGCATTGGCAGAAAAATGTTTCGATTTTTTTTTTTTTGAGCGTTTTTGTTTTTGTCTGAATGACAGTGGAAGAACCTATTCTGTGACAGTGACTAGGCTTATCAGAATGGAGTCTACTCTAATGCATAAGCATATTCTCATGGGTATAATAACAGTTATCTTGACTCTCTGAATCTGACCTACTTTGAGCACAGCTCTAATTGCTATTAAGGAAACATCTCCAGCCTAGTCAATTATCATGTCCTGCCTAGTAAAAGGAGAAATTACATTCTTTTGGTTACAGGAATCGTTACTAGTATACTTGGGTCTTGTGACAATGGTATTATCCTTCCTAATGCTAAATCATTCGTCTCCAGAGAGGGTGAAAGGAGCAGTGCTCAGAATCTAAATTTTTAATAATAGTCTGATATCAGTAATTTTTTTTTATTTTATTTAATTAAAACACGACATAACAAGAATATGATACACTGTGACCAAGGCCGAAATACATATAAACCATAACACAAAGGATAAACATTACACTCACAATAAACATATTGCATATAAACAACTGAACATTAACTATAAAAGCGAAAATAACCTATACCATAAACAATACAATATAAATACACACTCCTACCTAAACATACACAATGCATAGCACATTATCAATGTTATTAGAACCCCAATGGAAATAAGTCACTCTGTCTGATTTTTTTGGGTTATCCTAGGTTCCCTACACATATGCTGCTATGTATGATAATTCTGTGTAACTGTATTTTTGTATACCTGAATAAACTTACTTACTTACTTACTTACTATACAAACATGGATAGGTACACAAGAAAAGATACAATGTGCATGGTATAAACTTTAACTCAACCGGCCACTACACCAGGTCATGAAGACAAGACACCATGCATAACACAAAGGTTACCTAACAAGCAACCCACCAACACATACATGAGCAACTAGTACACTGGTTGCAGCATACAATAGTATTGGCACCATGTCTCCTACCTCCACTAACCCCTTCCCCCCAGTGGAAAAAAAAATTATGAAACCTTGTGACCAAGGCCAATGCATACAACATAGACCTTACTCCATACTGGGATGCAATGTTCACTCATCACAATTCCACTATATGGTATATACACATGGAAAAAAGTACATTTGCGATATGTTTATCGCATTTGTTAAGAATGTGGTAACTAGTGTATACTAGAAGTTTCATGAAGTTTGCCAAATATGAGAAAAGATAAATATAATAATGATTTCTTGACTGGGCAACACATCGGTAAAATTTCTAACAAATTGGGAAGAGTTGTGATTTTCGAGTTTATTTACATGAACAGATAAAGACTAAAGAAGAAACGTAGAGAAAGAACTGAACGATACATTGTATTAAAATCTTAATTTTATGTGTTTTTGTGTTCTTTTGAATTTTAAAAGGGATAAAACATAAAAGGCAAAGGGTATTAAAACTTGATTTTGTTTATCTGTAGAACAATGATTCATGAATAATGTCTCTAAATATCACGACAATCTATTCATGAACACCGAGGAAAACTTTACTTACAGAAGCATAGCTTACTTTTGAGAAAAATAATAAAACGCTTTCTCTGAAACTAAGGAAGTAAAATACCATGAATCAGAGAGCGCGGAGCAAAGAACATTTATTCCAGGATAAGGAGAGTTACTGAGTGCTGCTAGCTGTGCCACAGCTAGTACCAAGGAGTGTTACTGAGTGCTGCTGGCTGTGCCACAGCTAGTACCAAGGAGTGTTACTGAGTGCTGCTGGCTGTGCCACGGCTAGTACCAAGGAGTGTTACTGAGTGCTGCTGGCTGTGCCACAGCTAGTACCAAGGAGTGTTACTGAGTGCTGCTGGCTGTGCCACGGCTATTACCAAGGAGTGTTACTGAGTGCTGCTGGCTGTGCCACAGCTAGTACCAAGGAGTGTTACTGAGTGCTGCTGGCTGTGCCACGGCTATTACCAAGGAGTGTTACTGAGTGCTGCTGGCTGTGCCACGGCTAGTACCAAGGAGTGTTACTGAGTGCTGCTGGCTGTGCCACAGCTAGTACCAAGGAGTGTTACTGAGGGCTGCTGGCTGTGCCACAGCTAGTACCAAGGAGTGTTACTGAGTGCTGCTGGCTGTGCCACGGCTATTACCAAGGAGTGTTACTGAGTGCTGCTGGCTGTGCCACGGCTAGTACCAAGGAGTGTTACTGAGTGCTGCTGGCTGTGCCACAGCTAGTACCAAGGAGTGTTACTGAGTGCTGCTGGCTGTGCCACAGCTAGTACCAAGGAGTGTTACTGAGGGCTGCTGGCTGTGCCACAGCTAGTACCAAGGAGTGTTACTGAGTGCTGCTGGCTGTGCCACGGCTATTACCAAGGAGTGTTACTGAGTGCTGCTGGCTGTGCCACAGCTAGTACCAAGGAGTGTTACTGAGTGCTGCTGGCTGTGCCACAGCTAGTACCAAGGAGTGTTACTGAGTGCTGCTGGCTGTGCCACAGCTAGTACCAAGGACTGTTACTGAGTGCTGCTGGCTGTGCCACGGCTAGTACCAAGGAGTGTTACTGAGTGCTGCTGGCTGTGCCACAGCTAGTACCAAGGAGTGTTACTGAGTGTTGCTGGCTGTGCCACAGCTAGTACCAAGGAGTGTTACTGAGTGCTGCTGGCTGTGCCACAGCTAGTACCAAGGAGTGTTACTGAGTACTGCTAGCTGTGCCACAGCTAGTACCAAGGAGTGTTACTGAGTACTGCTGGCTGTGCCACAGCTAGTACCAAGGAGTGTTACTGAGGGCTGCTGGCTGTGCCACAGCTAGTACCAAGGAGTGTTACTGTGTGCTGCTGGCTGTGCCACAGCTAGTACCAAGGAGTGTTACTGAGTGCTGCTGGCTGTGCCACAGCTAGTACTAAGGAGTGTTACTGAGTGCTGCTGGTTGTGCTACAGCTAGTACCAAGGACTGTTACTGAGTGCTGCTGGCTGTGCCACAGCTAGTACCAAGGAGTGTTACTGAGTGCTGCTGGCTGTGCTACAGCTAGTACCAAGGACTGTTACTGAGTGCTGCTGGCTGTGCCACAGCTAGTACCAAGGAGTGTTACTGAGTGCTGCTGGCTGTGCCACAGCTAGTACCAAGGAGTGTTACTGAGTGCTGCTGGCTGTGCCACAGCTAGTACCAAGGACTGTTACTGAGTGCAGCTGGCTGTGCCACAGCTAGTACCAGGACTGTTACTGAGTGCTGCTGGCTGTGCCACAGCTAATATCAAGGAGTGTTACTGAGTGCTGCTGGTTGTGCCGCAGCTAGTACCAAGGGCTGTTACTGACTGTTGCTGGCTGTGCCACAGCTAGTACCAAGGACTGTTACTGAGTGCTGCTAGCTGTGCCACAACTAGTACCAAGGAGTGTTACTGAGGGCTGCTGGCTGTGCCACAGCTAGTACCAAGGAGTGTTACTGAGTGCTGCTGGCTGTACCACAGCTAGTACCAAGGAGTGTTACTGAGTGCTGCTGGTTGTGCCAGAGCTAGTACCAAGGAGTGTTACTGAGTGCTGCTGGCTGTGCCACAGCTAGTACCAAAGAGTGTTACTGAGTGCTGCTGGCTGTGCCACAGCTAGTACCAAGGAGTGTTTCTGAGTGCTGCTGGCTGTGCTACAGCTAGTACCAAGGACTGTTACTGAGTGCTGCTGGCTGTGCCAAAGCTAGTACCAGGACTGTTACTGAGTGCTGCTGGCTGTGCCAAAGCTAGTACCAGGACTGTTACTGAGTGCTGCTGGCTGTGCTACAGCTAGTACCAAGCAGTGTTACTGAGTGCTGCTGGCTGTGCCACAGCTAGTACCAAGGAGTGTTACTGAGTGCTGCTGTCTGTGCCACAGCTAGTACCAAGGACTGTTACTGAGTGCTGCTGGCTGTGATACAGCTAGTACCAGGACTGTTACTGAGTGCTGCTGGCTGTGCCACAGCTAGTACCAAGGACTGTTACTGAGTGCTACTGGCTGTGCCACAGCTAGTACCAAGGAGTGTTACTGAGTGCTGCTGGTTGTGCCACAGCTAGTACCAAGGACTGTTACTGAGTGCTACTGGCTGTGCCACAGCTAGTACCAAGGAGTGTTACTGAGTGCTGCTGGCTGTGCTACAGCTAGTACCAAGGACTGTTACTGAGTGCTGCTGACTGTGCTACAGCTAGTACCAAGGACTGTTACTGAGTGCTGCTGGCTGTGCTACAGCTAGTACCAAGGAGTGTTACTGAGTGCTGCTGACTGTGCCAGAGCTAGTACCAAGGACTGTTACTGAGTGCTGCTGGCTGTGCCAGAGCAAGTACCAAGGACTGTTACTGAGTGTTGCTGGCTGTGCCAGAGCTAGTACCAAGGACTGTTACTGAGTGCTGCTGGCTGTGCTTCAGCTAGTACCAAGGAGTGTTACTGAGTGCTGCTGGCTGTGCTTCAGCTAGTACCAAGGACTGTTACTGAGTGCTGCTGGCTGTGCCAGAGCTAGTACCAAGGACTGTTACTGAGTGCTGCTGGCTGTGCCAGAGCTAGTACCAAGGACTGTTACTGAGTGTTGCTGGCTGTGCTTCAGCTAGTACCAAGGAGTGTTACTGAGTGCTGCTGGCTGTGCCAGAGCTAGTACCAAGGAGTGTTACTGAGTGCTGCTGACTGTGCCAGAGCTAGTACCAAGGACTGTTACTGAGTGCTGCTAGCTGTGCTACAGCTAGTACCAAGGACTGTTACTGAGTGCTGCTGGCTGTGCCACAGCTAGTACCTAGGACTATTACTGAGTGCTGCTAGCTGTGCTGCAGCTAGTACCTTGAAAGATGCCATGTGTGCATTTTATAAATCCTGCCAAAAAACTAATAATTTTCTGAAAAAAAATTATAACGCAATATGGCATTACGTCATTCTTATGAAGTCATCGAAAATGATAAAATTGCTATAAAAATACTTTGGAAAATAGTATTAACAAACGGATTGCAGCAAATTGTTGCCAGAATTATGACTTATTTTTCAGTAAGGAAAAAAATTGTATTTTTTCAATTTTTTAATTACACCTGCTCGGCCACTGAAGGGGCCAGTGTTGTATGTGACACTTTAGATTAATAACACTGAGGGGAAAACATGTTAGGCTTAGAACAATTATATTTAACCACAGACTAATCGTTTGCACATTTAGGAATGACTAGAGGCTCTTCATAAATATTCTGCTAATCAATAACATCATCCCCAGTAAACTACCGAGCTCTTCTATTAGGAATTTCTGGGATAGCCCCAGCCTCTACTTATAATGTATATAACTTATACTCTACATTTTATGTTAAGGCATCCATAAGACTCTAATTGAGCATCAATGTTTAACTTGTCGCCTCACCAAGTGATATTCTTTCCTGAAAACTTAGTAAGATTGGCCCCGGTATTCCCATAGCTCTGCACTGAGCACCAAATTATTCAAGTTGAACCTACTTCAGCAGGACTGTGGAAAGGACTCATAGCTTTATTTACATCGTTTGCCTGTAGGCAGCTACGTGCTACTCACGTGCACTGTTTCTCATTAGGTGGGTTAGCAGGAAAAGTAGGAGAACGAGTTGTTACTGCACCACGAGCCTGCTTCTGCCTAGTGTGGTTAAACAGACTGTTCTCGGTGGCGTTCAGGTAAATCATCTTGGTCTAGCCTAGTCTCTTTCCACCTTAAACCATTGGCCTTCAGTGTATCCTTTTTGCCTACTGTGAAAAAAAAGCGTATCTGACTGGAATTAGTCTTGGAACTGATTGAGTAGCTATAGGTACCTGCATTTTGTTTTGCCTCACAGGGAACGAAACATTTTTTATTATTCAGCCCTTACGGCTTATTTTGCTGTTGAGGCTTAGCAAAATTGTTAGTGTGATCCACGACTGTCTTCACCCTCATCCAGATGACAAATATTAGTGAGGGAGAGATCATCCAAATAATGCTGGACATCTGAAGACATGCCGGAAAATTTTTCACAGATAACTAGATGCATTTTCGAAGTTCCGCAATCCGATAAAGGTATCCCCGAATTGCATAACACCAGTCCTCTGTACCGCAATGCACAGGACAGTAGTAATGCAGAGTGAAGCATAAGTTTCTAATGTAATAAGTATTATTGCTGAAGATCTGAATTTCATTTGACTTTAGGAATGATCTATTTAAAATATAATGGAAAGAACTTGCACCTCACAGTTGTTTCACGAACCTTTCACTTAGTGAAAGGTGACCAAAGTTGAAAATTATTTGATAAGGAATTCTGAGGTTATAAATGAGAGGCTTAGTGGAACTTACTAAGAGTTGCTGTAGCTTGTAATGTGCTCATTCTGACAATAAAAATACGAGCTTTCCTTATTTCTCATTTTTTTGTGCAATTGTAATTAAAATTCTTTACAATCCTCTAAAAAATAACCTTTTAATCTAATATTTTTCATGAAAGTCCAAGTTGATAAAAGATATATATATCTTTCTATCAGCGTACCAGCCGTTTTCCACTGAGGTGGGGTCGCCCAGAAGAAAAAACAAAAGTTTCTCCTTTTAAATTTAGTAATATATACAGGAGAAGGGGTTACTAGCCCCCTTGCTCCCGCCATTTTAGTCGCCTCTTACGACACGCATGGCTTACGGAGGAAGAATTCTGTTCCACTTCCCCATGGAGAAATATATATATACATATATATATATATATATATATATATATATATATATATATATATATATATATATATATATATATATGTCGTGCCGAATAGGCAGAACTTGCGATCTTGGCTTAAATAGCAACGCTCATCTTGCCATATACGACAAGTGAAAATTTGTGTATGCAATAATTTCGCCAAAATCATTGTGAACCTAAAGAAAAAAATATATTTGATTGTGTTTGTTTAGTACTAAATTATTGTAAACGTATTTAAAATATATTTAGTTGGGTTATGCTAAAATAAATTGCTCTTGTTATAATAAGGTTAGGTAAGTTTTCTAAGATTCTTTTGGTGCAAAATTAAAATTTTTTAAATTAACATTAATGTAAAAAATACATCTTTAAACGTATAAGAAAAAAAATTCAGAAAGAACTTACTTTTAAATGTGTTCTTGCTAATTGACCAGTTTTACATATTCGGCACGACATATATATATATATATATATATATATATATATATATATATATATATATATATATATATATATATATATATATATATATATATATGGAATGATGGAAAGCAGATTGCCTGGGACTACACCTGTGCTGCCACATTGGCAAACACCTACTTGCGATACTCCGTAGTGGAAGGGGGTGGAGCTGCCAGCCACAGGGAGACCAAGAAGATCCGCAAATATGTAGACCTTCCCCCTTGCTATAACTTCATCCTAATAGGGTTGGAGACCCTTGGAGCATGGGGCAAGTGTGCTCTAAAGTTCCTCAAAGAGCTGGGTGAAAAGCTCATCATAGAAACCAGGGACCACAGGGCGACCAGCTTCCTATTTCAGAGACTCAGTGTTGCGATCCAGAGAGGAAATGCCTGCAGCATTCTGGGCACGTGGCCCACCGCAGGGGAACTGGATGAAGTATTCGAGATGTAGCTCTGAGTTACCTATGTTGTTTTACTTTCTATTGTATCATTGTGAATGTTTTCTCAATGTATTTTGTCTTTAAATAAATATATATATATATATATATATATATATATATATATATATATATATATATATATATATATATATATATATATATATATATATATATATATATATATATAAATGGCAAACTGGCCAGTGCAAGGCCCAAATTCAATAGAAAAATTCTTCCAATTAAGATACACCAGCACTGGGCCCTTAAGGCTTTGAAGCTGATCAGAAGAGGCATTCTCTAGTAATTACAGGGAAACCAGATTATTTATTAAAACTGGCAATATAAAATTTACAAAGCTTAGAGTGAAAGCCAAACTTTCTTTTAATATAGGCCATCAACACTGAGATTGAAGCCTATCATAAAAGGCATTCTTCAGTAAATGCTGTGGATCGAACAACTCCAAGGTTTTTAGCAATTTTCACCTGAATATTCTAAGCTTACTGTGGAAAATAATGTATTTTCCGAAAAAATACATTGTATTTTTTATGTAAATTAGTGTAATACATTGTATTTAATAAAATTTCTGTAATAAAAAATGGAAAATTTCTGCGCCTGTGCAGAGGAGACTCGCCATTGTTTTTTTAATTGAGTAACAAACGTTAGTGAATATTGGGAAGAATTTTCGTGCTCTAGACGTAAAATTGGGCTGACACATCTCAAATAGGAGCCGAAATTGTTGGATGTGCATTCCTGCATAACTTGAGATATCAGGCGACTGGACAAGACAGCTCCAGGAACCTAAGATAAGTCTGTTAATGTTTAACTCTGGCCAGTGTTATTTTCATGTATAGACAGTGAGGTTTTTTGAGTATGATACACCTTAATCTCCAGTCAAATTGGTGAGTGATATTAAGATATTCTCCTTCTGTTATGTAAATGTGTATATATATAATCCTTTATAATTTTAATATACAGTCCACAAATTTTTATATTTACCAGAATTCCTGGTGTGTACATACATTTCATTTGTAATTATAGGTCTAGAGCAACTTGTGGATATGACAGTTTTGTGACCTAGGTGTCCCAAATTCCTACTTGTCTAAGTAACTTTGATAAATAATAATTATCTGTGTTACCATTTACTTGTATGTACCTTATGAACATCCAGATAAATGCAATTTTCCACATTTAATTTGCCCGTTGGTCCTTCAAACCAGAGGCAATTAGTGAAGTCATTAATTAGTTAATTACTTAATAATTATATGTGAAATGACAGAAGGAGGTGGATGTTAAGTTCACAAATTTACTTAATGTGTAGTGGATTATAATTATTACAGTATTAATTTGGATAAGCCAAGTCAAGTATGACTAAAGATTAAATTAATGTGTATAATATTAATTTTGCTATGCCAAATTATGGCAAGGATTTATATTAATTTGTATAATATTAATTTGATAAGGCAATTCTGGCCAAGATTTATATCAGTGAATGTGTAATTGATAAGCCGAGTATAGCTAATTATATTAATGTGCATAATATTAATTTTGCTATGACAAATTCTGGCAAGGATTTATGTTAATTTGTATAATATTAATTTTGATGTGCCAAGTCTGGCTAAAGGTTTGTATTAATGTACATTTAAAATTTATATTATAATTTTCTTACATATGTAATTACTAAGCTCAAGTGTAGCTAACATTATTAATGTGTATTTAAAATTTATATTATAATTTTCTTACATATGTAATTACTAAGCTCAAGTGTAGCTAACATTATTAATGAGTATTTAAAATTTATATTACAATTTTCTTACACGTAATTGCAAAGCTCAAGTGTAGCTAGGATTTATTCAAAGGTAAGTTGTATCAGTGTTGTAAGCTGTAATCAGTGTTATTAAGTTGAATTTAATACATTGCATCATGGCGGAAAATGAGAAAATTAATAAAGAAGACAAACATATGGAATATAGAGCAAAGAAAGCATCACTACTGGCTAGAAAATGTCATGTAACCAAGGCATATAATAAGTGCTTGGAATTAATGATTCAAGAAACTGTGAATACTGATGATTTAAAATTGTATTTAGATGCTTTAGGGAATAGATATGATTCATACAAATTATATTACAACAAATATGAAGGAGATTTCTTAGTAAACTGTGTAGATGAGACTGAAGTAGATCTCATGATTAATCAGTATTATGATTTAGAGGAAAAGATTCTTTCTTGTAAAAGTCAGGCCTTGAATAAATTAAAATGTGTAAACCAGACAGTTAATCAATCTGCTCCAACAAATAATATGTGTTTGCCAAAACTCCCAGAATTATGTTTGTCTGTATTTAATTCTGGAGAAAATTAGGAGGAATTTTGGTCAATTTTTAAAGCAGCTGTGCATGGCAGGAGTGACCTAGCCTGTGTAACTAAATTATTTTACCTCAAAGGACAGGTAAGAGGAGATGCTCACATACTCATACAAGCCTTTCCCAATGTAGATGACTCTTACAAGGAAGCAGTTGACTTGTTGAAAGTCACTTATGGTAATATAGAACAAAGTAGGTTGGATCTAGTGAATATCATTGTTAATTTAAAATCTCCAGATCACACTTATAAAGATTTACAGCAGTTTAGAGCTAAACTGGAGAGCACTTTCAAAACTTTAAGTAATAAATATAATCTGAAGGAATCAGACTGTTTATTGAGTGCCATAGTACAGAATAAGTTAAGCTGTAAAACTCTTGAATGACTCTCGAACAAATATCACAAGGGTTATTTTGGTCTGGAGGAAATAAGACTAGGTCTACAAGAATTAATTGTTCAGTTGCAAACCAGCCAACCAACTCATTTTAAAGATGCAACACATAATAACTCTGAGGTATCTGTCAAGTCTCACAAAGGGAAAAATTATCCCAGTGGTAATAATCAAAATTCATTTCCTAAAAATAGTTGCATAGGTATATATCAAGTAGCAGGAATCAGAAATAATGATTCTCCACAAGGTAAGAAGAATAAGTACCCTCCTAAGAGTAGCCCAGTTAATAAGAAACCAGTCAAAGAAAAGAGAGATTGTCTTTTCTGCAAGGGTACTCATTTTTCTAAGAATTGCAATGCATACAGTTCATGGAATGATAAAGTTGAAAGACTGGAGGAACTTGACAGATGTATCAGGTGTTTAGATAATCACAATGTAAAGGATTGTTATGCCAAATTAAACTTCTGTTATCAATGTCACAAAGAAAGACACCATATAGTCATGTGTAAAGGTCTATATGATAATGTTGATAATAATGATAATGTTGACAATCCTGACACAACAGTGGCTAATGTAAAAATTTCTGCTAATGTTAATAATGATGGTTTTTCTGAAGTAGCCTTACCTGTGTTACAGGTAAAAATTGATGATAAAAGGCATAAATCAAAAAATGTAAATGCATTATTGGACCAGGGATCCCAGCGTACTTTCATAAAACGTAAATGTCTTGATGGTATGAAAGTACAGATGGGAGATCCCAAAACTTTAAAATTATCTGGTTTTCTCTCGGATAAAAGAGCTCAATTGTATGACACTGTTTATGTAACTGTCAGGTTGGGCAATGAGAAAAAACGTGTTAATGCAGTAATTGTAGATAGACTTCCAGAGAAAATATCTACAGTAGGGCTTAGTAAAGCTACAGAAAGACTTTCACATAATGTAAATTTAGCACCTTCTGGTGTAAGTGATGATTCTGTAGGCCAAATAAATATTTTGATAGGTAGTGACTATTATGCCTCCATTCCAGGATGCTGGAAATGGGTTCAGTAACTTTATATTTATAAGATCCTTTCGCATGCTTTCGTATAATTTTGCCTCATTTATTGCGCAACAGAGATGAAAATTCAAAAGCCTGTCGCATGAAGACTTTTCGAGATGTAAGAGAAATAAAGAAAATGGATGAAAGTTAAACAGTTCTAGGAAGCACCTAAACATCTTCTATCGGGGATACCGAATAAAGGATTACCCACAGGATGATAAGAGGAAAAGATACTGAGTGTATTAAGATGAGAATGTTCACTCACATAGCAACATAAATCATTACTATCTAGCAGATGAATACTGTGTATTACTGGAAGTTTGCATAACTGGGTTCCAGGAACACTAACACCGCTTTCATGCACTCTCTCAGCCATTTCACAAAATACCTAAAAAATTCAATAATTTCCTGGTACAATGTCTACATGGATTTTGTAGAAATAAATACCTAAGGGAAAGAGACAAAAGTCTTTCTGTGAACCTAAGCGAGCATTAATGAACCTGAAACAAGAAGCATTGAACAACGTCTTTAACAGGAACTCTGTGGGACACCTGGTAATTAGGAGAAAGACACTGCCCGTCATCTTAAGCAGTGGGTAACCTGTCTCTCTTTCCAGCTTGGAATGACAGATTGGGTCACCTGCCAACCAACGAGAAGAATTGAAGGAGACGGACTAACGTTCTTAGATGCCCCATGTTGGATCTACCTACCTGTTATGTACACAGACGCAGGACATAACCCCTCATCATAGCAGTGGTAACGAACCTGCTTTCCTGTCATCTGGATTAATTATTCACGGCTATAGACTCTGTGAAGAACGAGCCGGTGGGTTGTCACCAACACCAGACACCCCAGTATCACTATATCTATATATATATTAGCGTTGAGTTCAAATGTCATTTTTTTCATTTCATTTTTCATTTTTCTTTCAAATAGGATATACCTTTCATGTTTCACTGTTTTATGTTTGCTTTAATAAATAATAGTGTTTATCTTTGTGAATTATTATTTCTTTTTCTATTCATTAATTTTCCTGAGGAGGAGCCAGCCTTGGTAATACTGCCAGCATAGAACCCTTATTTCATTAATACATATTGTTTAATTGAAGCAGGGATCGAGCCCTCTGGTTTATTTACAGCTTGAGCGGAGCAGGAATTGAACCCTCCGTTTTCTTTGAGATCCGTTTCATTTTCCCTTTATAGTTTAAGTTATTTTTGCAAGTATGGAGGAATACCAGTTTTGGATGAATGCTGGAAGTAAGTTAGGAATAACAGGGAAAAATTTAGAATCTTTCATTAGTGCTAAGATCCAGGAAAGACTTGAAAGAGAGAGAATTGAGAGAGAAGAAAGACAGTTAGAAAGGGAAAGACAGGAAGAAAAGGAGAGAGAGAGAATCGAAAGAGAAGAAGAAAAGGAGAGAGAGAGAATCGAAAGAGAAGAGAAAAAGGAGAGAGAGAGAATTGAAAGAGAAAACCAAGATACAGTTAGAAAGAGAGAGAGAAGACAAAAAGGAGCATGATAGACTTGATCGTGAGGAGAGAGCTAGAGAACGTGAGGAGAGAGCTAGAGAACGTGAGGAGAGAGCTAAAGAACGTGAGGAGAGAGCTAGAGAACATGAATTAAGAGAGAGAGAAAAAGATCGCGAGCTCGAGAAAGCTCGCCTTGAATTAAAGAATAAAAAATTAACTCTTACACAACAACAATTAGAGGAAGGAGTAATTGAACACCATGCAGCTAGGGCACATATTCCAACACCTAATTTACCTCCCTTCACAGAGGGTGAAGACATTACTTCATACATTATCAGGTTTGAAAATACTGCTACCCTCTGTGAATGGCCAGCTGACACCTGGGCTACCAGGTTAGGAATGTTATTTTCTGCTACAGCTTTGAATATCAATGCAACTTTGTCGCAGGATATCATATGTAATTATAACCTACTGAAGAAGGCAATCCTTAAAACATATCAAAAAACCACTAATTCTTACAGGAAAGATTTCAGGTATGCGACCTTACAGCCTGGCCAGAACTTTCAGGATAGAGAACTTTTGGATAGAGAGTTCAGGAATTGATCACAGTTATGAATCTCTTAGAGACTTCATGGTTGCTGACCAGTTCCTGACAGCTCTTCCCCACCAGATACGAACATTCATTAGAGAACGCAACCTGATTAAAGCTGATGAAGTTGCTGAGGCCGCTGACTTGTATGCTGAGGCTAACAATTCTTATGAAGACCTAAAGGAATCGAACCCTAAGGGCAAGGGTTCACCAGATCTTAAGAAATCAAAGCCTCTAGTGGAAAGTAAACTGACTTCTTTTATTCCTGTTTGTTATTTATGTGGTGTTAAGGGACATAAACTGTTTAGGAACAGTTAATGGACTTAATGTATCTACAATTTTACGAGACACAGGATGCACATGTATAGTCATTTCTGATAAGCTGTTCCCTAATCTTAAAGAAACTCATTCCTCTGCTATACTTTCAGACTACTTGGGCAGTACGGACACTTTTCCTACCATCCGTTGTTACATTAAGTCTAAATGGTTCACAGGTTGGTCTGAAGCCGTACTAGCTCCAATCACTTCTTGCTCCATACTAATAGGTAATGTAAAAGGTGCCATTCTTCCTTCTGAGATTGACATTTCATCACTAAAGATGGACATAAGCTTTTCAGATCCTCTTCCTGTAGAGTCAGAGAATCCCCTCGAAAGTTCAGATGAGACAATGTCTCGTGAGATTCATGTGGGATTAAAAACCAGTGATGCTACTCTCGAAAGCGAGGTAGTAGGATCACCGGTTCACTTGTTAGATGAAAGTGAAGATATCACCTCAGATACTATAAATGTCTTGACTAGGGCTCAGACCAAAGCCCAGGCTTCTCCTACTGTCCATCCTTTGATTTTCCCTGACTTTAAGCCTTCAGATATATCAAAGGACTCTTTTGTCAATTTCCAACGTAATTGCCCTTCTCTTCAGAATTGCCATAATGCAGCTAGACAAAATCAAGTTATCCAAAGGAAAAACTTTCCATATAAATTTGAATATATAAAAGGTATCTTGTACAGGTCAGTATTCAAATTAAATTCAGATGAGATAGACTATTCCATCTTAGTTGTTCCAAGTCAATGCAGAGAGACTGTTCTCAAAATGGCTCATGACTTACCAGTGGCCGGACATTTTTCGCATCGTAAAACCTTGAATAAAATTAGGGAAACCTATTTTTGGCCCAAAATGTCCTCAGATATCACTACCTATTGTAGATCTTGTATAGTTTGCCAGCTGTCATCCTCCCGAGGTACCAGGCGAGTACCTATGGTCAAAATGCCAATCTTTACGGTACCGTTTGAAAGAGTAGCTATTGACATCGTTGGTCTTTTATCACCACTTTCATCTGGGGGACATAGATATATATTAACATTAGTTGATTATGCTTCGAGTTTCCCTGAAGCCATACCCTTGAAGACCATAACTACTACAGAGGTGGCTGAAGCCCTTTTGTCCATCTTCTCCAGAGTGGGCATCCCTAGAGAAATTTTGTCTGACCGTGGGACACAATTCACATCTGACTTAATGCAACATCTATACCAACTTCTGGGAGTGAAGCCTCTCTTCACCACACCCTATCATCCCAGCTGTAATGGGAGGATTGAGCGCCAGCATTCGATTCTCAAGTCCATTTTAAGGAAACTTTGCTCCCTTAAATCTAAGGAGTGGCATCGTTACCTACCCTGTGCTTTGTTTGCCATGAGGGAAGTTCCCAGTGACTCTTTGGGGTTCTCACCTTTTGAACTTCTCTATGGTAGACAGGCCAGAGGTCCACTGTCCATCCTTCATGACTTAAGGACTAATGAGGACGTAAAGGCTGAGGTTCAGTCTTCTTACCAGTTTCTCCTTGACCTTAGATCCAAACTTGAGAAGACCTCTGACGTAGTTTCGAAAAACTTAAGCTTGTCAATGGACCAGTACAAAACCTATTTTGATTCCGAAAGTCAGAGGAGAAGTTTTAAAGTAGGTGATGAAGTTCTTGTACTTTTGCCTATCAAGTCAAATAAATTATTAGTAGCATGGAAAGGTCCATATAAAGTATTAAAAATTTGTGGGAAAGTTGATTACCTCATAGAAGTCAAGGGGAAACCTAAGCTTTATCATATCAACATCCTTAAGAAATATTACCGAAGAAATTCGGTTAACTGCCTTAATAACTTTGACTTAGTTTTTCCACACAAACTTGATAAGACAACTGAAGAATGTAAAGTGTGCGTAATTGACACCTCTAACTTAGACTATGATAGAGAACTACTTGACTTGGTGACTCTTGACCACTCGGGCGCAACAAACATTAATGTTAATTAATCTTTGGATGACCATAGTAGACATGAACTACTTCAATGTGTGAGTAACTTCTCAAACGTCTTTACTGATATTCCAGGTGTTACCTCCACAGTAGTCCATAAGATTGACTTAGTGACGGACAGTCCTATCAAAAGGAAATTATACCCAGTTCCAGTTCACCTTAGGGATGCATTTGACCGACAGGTAGACAAATTATTAAAACTAAAGATCATTGAACCTTCAGTATCTTCATATTGTTCACCAGTAGTCATGGTTAAGAAGGAGGATAATTCATATAGACTTGCTATTGACTTCAGAGCCCTTAATGCTATAACTCGGTGGGATGCTGAGCCTATGCCCTTAATAGATAGCGATCTACACAAATTTTATGACTCTTCCTTCTTTTCAGAGATTGATATTGCGCAGGCATATCATCAAGTAATGCTAGATCCTTCTTCTAAGCAGTATACCGCTTTTCCTACCCACCAAGGACTGGTGCAGTATAGAACTATGCCCTTCGGTTTGGTAACTGCCTGTGCTACATACGTGAGACTGATGAAAAAGGTCTTGGGTAATATGCCAAATGTTTCAGTTTATTTTGATAACATTTACGTAATGACATCCACGTGGGACGAACATATCCAAACATTAACATCAGTTTTGCGTAGGTTACGCTCACATGGCCTCACTGCCAAGCCGAAGAAATGCTTCCTTCGGTATAACAAGATTAGATATCTTGGACTGATACTTTCTAATAATTCTTTGCAGCCTCTCCCCAGTAAGATCAAAGCTTTATTAGAATTTAAATTAACCAAAACCAAGAAGCTCATGCATAGCTTTCTTGGTTCTGTAAATTTTTATGCACGGTTTATCCCGAACCTTACTGATATTACAGGCATCTTATCCAACTTCCTTAAAAAGTCTGTGAAGGAACCTCTTGAACTTTCCGACGTAGCTCGGGAAAAGTTTAATGAGATTAAAAATATCTTCTTGAAAGACCCTATACTTAAGATTCCAGATATTAATAAAACATTTTGTTTAAGAACTGATGCCTCCAATACTGGCTTATGCGCAGTGTTATTACAATACCATGATGGTACTCCCTTCCCTGTATGCTTCCTAAGCCGGAAACTCCTTCCCGCAGAAACGAGATACTCCACCATAGAAAAGGAATGTTTGGCCCTTGTGTGGGGTATCTTGAAGCTTAAATTTTATTTACTGGAAAAAGAATTCATTTTAGAAACGGATCACAAACCTTTGATATACCTAGAAACTTTTAAGGGAACCAACAGTCGCCTCTTGAGGTGGACATTGGCTCCCCAAGCTTTTACGTTCCATATTGTGTATATCAATGGTTCATCCAATTATTTCTCTGACTGGTTAAGTCGTGACAGTCAGTAGAAGATTTGTTGCCTTACGCGACTTCCATGTGTTAGAACTTTTTCCTCGCCTATTCTTCTTATACTCCTTGACTATAAGTCTTTGTATGGGGGAGTGTGAGGGAAAAGGTCAACAGATAGGAGTATCGAGCAAGTATATGGTAACAATAGTTTGATTGCTGGCTACTTGTTAAGGTAGGGGAAGTCTAGTTCCCGCTATCCCCTCTTCATTCCCCCCCCCCTCGAAGGTGACGTGTGGGGCTCCGGTCAAACAGTAATCACTCGACTCACAGCTCCCAGCACTACTGTAAGTACACGCCTGCTCATATTCTATTGGACTTATTGGTTGAAAGCTTCAATTTTGACCAATAATGAACTTAGTCCTTTCAGTCTTGCTCTGTTAAATGTTTTAATAATCACCACGTCTTTTAGGTATTGTACTAATCATAGAGAGTGATTTCTTAAGCAGTGGGTAACCTGTCTCTCTTTCCAGCTTGGAATGACAGAGTGGGTCACCTGCCAACCAACGAGAAGAATTGAAGGAGATGGCCTAACGTTCTTAGACGTCCCATGTTGGATCTACCTACCTGTTATGTACACAGACGCAGGACATAACCCCTCATCATAGCAGTGGTAACGAACCTGCTTTCCTGTCATCTGGATTAATTATTCACGGCTATAGACTCTGTGAAGAACGAGCCGGTGGGTTGTCACCAACACCAGACACCCCAGTATCACTATATCTATATATATATTAGCGTTGAGTTCAAATGTCATTTTTTTCATTTCATTTTTCATTTTTCTTTCAAATAGGATATACCTTTCATGTTTCACTGTTTTATGTTTGCTTTAATAAATAATAAAGTGTTTATCTTTGTGAATTATTATTTCTTTTTCTATTCATTAATTTTCCTGAGGAGGAGCCAGCCTTGGTAATACTGTCTGAAGTTGTTACAGGGCTGAGTAAGCCTTCACAGACATCACACCAGTTTACTGTGATCTTATTGCATTATTGGATAACACACGGCAAGTTATCTTTTCCATTGATCAAGTCACATAAGCTTAAAATTAGGTTTAATTAAAAAAACAGAATGAACAAGTTTTGATTAAATATCGTTTGCCAAACATACTTTTTTGGCATGAAAGATCGCCCTTTTGATAATTACTTGATAATTATCCTACAAAAATTTGAAATTTCTCAAATTGATGAAAATGAGGCATTCAAATTATTGAGATCCAAAAAAATTTTTGCTATTATTAGGCTATTCCAATAAATGGAAACGAAGTATGTTAGATCATTGTTTCAGCAAATTCAGAAAAGTTTGTAATGAGTTCAGTAACTAACTAAAACGCAAATTAGACAATCTAATTGAGAACATTGACTGGACAAAGCATGATAATAACTTTATAATTAACTTGTCAGATAAAACATTAAATATGACAACATCCGCTGCTCTAAAAAAGTCAACAATGTGGAAATTACAAAGCCTTTCTGCAACTTCGGAAAATCTACTGATTTATTTATTGTTGAAATTAATATAAGGGGATCGTTTATAGTTCTATGAAGAAATAAAATATTTCCAAATTGCTCTAAGCGAATTTTTAAGTTACTTGGTAATCTTATTTGCAGATTACTAAAGCAAACTCAGATTTGGGGCCTAAAGCTGTGAATCGCAAACTCAGAGTTGGGGCCAAGAGCTGTGAATCGACCACTGAAACAACATAAAGGAGAGTACATTTAGGTTAATTTATACATACACATATACACTGAGCACATCGCCTGAGGCGCACATTAACCAAATAACTGCTGCAGCATGCGGGCGCCTAGCAAACCTTAGAACAGCCTTTCGACATCTAAGTAAGGAGTCATTCACGACACTGTACACTGTGTATGTCAGGCCCGTATTGGAGTATGCAGCACCAGTGTGGAACCCACACCTGGTCAAATACGTCAAGAAATTAGAGAAAGTGCAAAGGTTTGCAACAAGACTAGTCCCGAAACTGAAGGGTTTGTCTTACGAGGAGAGGTTAAGGGAACTCAACCTGATAACACTGGAAGACAGGAGGCATAGGGATGACATGATAACAACATATAGAATACTTAGAGAGATTTACAGGGTGGATGGGGACAGAATGTTTCAGAGATGTAACGCAGCAACAAGGGGTCAAAGTTGAAAGTTGAAAACTCAGATGAGCCACAGAGATGTTAGGAAGTATTTCTTCAATCATAGAGTTGTCAGGAAGTGGAACAATCTGGAGAGTGATATAGAGGAGGCAGGATCCATACATAGCATTATGAAGAGGTATGATAAATCTCATGGAGCGGGAAGAGTGACCTAGCAGCGACAAGTGAAGAGGCGGGGCCAGGAGTTGTCACTCGACTCCTGCAACCACAACTAGGTGGGTACACACACACAGTAGGGATCACGCGTGAAGGAGTCACAACCTTAGTGCTTTGTGAATTTAACCGTTTTGAGGCCAACCCAAAGTTACTCAGGGGTCATTTAACTGTGTCAGGCCAGTGAACAACCCTTGAAGTGATTTACAAATTACCCTGAGCCACAATTGTGTGGAGAGTCAGTTTTATAAGTGAACTTAAAAGTGATATTTGGTGGTGCAAGTCAGAGAAGGCAGGCCTAGTGTGGCCTAGGCGATGTTACCACTTATCATCCATTGAAGATAATAAAGTGAAATCAATATGTGACCAGTGAAAGAAGCACAGTAAAGAGGAATATATTATATATAGGGAAGAAACTGAGCTGGAGATACGCCAGGACATCACAACGAGTTGGACAATCTACAGGCTGCTACAAGCTGCATCGCAAAATTTCACCTATGCATGATTTTAGAGAGTTAGGTCTCCATTTCCAGCAGGGGCGGCTCGTCCACAGGAGCTGCAGAGCTGCAGTCCCCACCAGATGCTCACTGCCAGACGTATGACATTATCAACCTTACACTAAAATATTACAGGAAAAATCTGTTGTATGTTGTTTTCAATGTATTTATAAGCGAATTTTTATTTTTTGTTGAAGAGATAAAAAATGATTAAAAATAGAAGTTTGATGGGGTACCATAGTATAGGTATTACTGGAGGTACGAGCCGCCAATGGTTTCCAGGTATCCGCCAAGCTGTTTGTGAAAAAAATAGGCTAATAAGTACTCATTAACGAAGAGTAACTGGTAATTTAAAAAAGAACTAGAGCTGGCAGACAGGTGTCTATTAGATAGAACCTCTAGCAAGGAGGATAACCATAGAAGGCATAATCTAGTAGGGGTATGTGGGTCAGGTCAGAGAAGCACAACAAACCACGTCTAGCATTCAAACCTCACATATACACTCATACACTCTAAGACACACTCCCACATACTACTTTTCACACTTGCACTCATAGATCTACACACACACACACACACACACACACACACACACCCTCCCCCACCTCTCTCTCTGTCTTTCTCTCTCTCCCTCTCTCTCCCGCCCCTACTTCCTCCTCTTTCCCTCCTCCTCTCTTTTTTCTCTCCCCTCCTCTCCCTCTTTCCCCCTTATTTCTCCCTCTCCTATTCTCTCTCCAACTTTTCCTCTCCCTCCCCCTCTCTCTCCTTATTCCCCTTTCGTTCCCCCTCTCTCTCCTTATTCCCCTTTCGTTCCCCCTCCCCATCTCTCTCCCCCTTCGCCACTGTTTCCCTCTTCCCCTATCTTTCTCCCTCTCTCACATACACTCAGGTGAGTAGACATAGACCCATACATACACACACAGACCCATACACACACACACACACAGACCCATACACACACACACAGACCCATACAAACACAGACCCATTCACACACAGACCCATACAATCACACACACAGACCCATACACACACACACAGACCCATACACACACACAAACCTATACAGACACACACAGACCCATACAAACACAGACCCATTCACACACAGACCCATACACTCACACACACAGACCCATACACACACACAGACCCATACACACACACAGACCCATACACACACACAGACCCATACAAACACAGACCCATTCACACACAGACCCAAACACTCACACACACAGACCCATACACACACACAGACCCATACGCACACACAGACCCATACATACACAGACCCATACACACACACACAGACTCATACACACACAGACCCATACACACACAAAGACCCATAAACATACACAGACCCATTCACACACAGACCCATACGCTCACACAGACCCATACACACACACAGATCCATTCACACACACACATAGACCCATACACACACAGACCCATACACTCACACACACACACACACACACACACACAGACCCACACACAGAGACCCATATACACAGACTCACATGCAACACACAAACCCACAGACTGTACAACAACAAAATGCAAGGAGGCAGAGGAAAGGTTTGTTCTCAAGGGTAACAGAAATAATGGGAAGACCAGAATGAGCCCTTGGTTTACCCGAAGGTGTAGGGAGACAAAGCTAAGTGCAATACAGAATAGAAAAAGTACAGAAGGCAAAGGACCCAGGAAAATAAAAAGATTAGTCAAAAAGCCAGAAATTAGTATGCGCAGAGAAGAAGGGAGGCCCAGCGATAATACCAAAACAACATAGCATCGAAAGTCGTGTTACCAGAAACTGGTTTATAACCGCATTAGGAGGAAGACAACAGTCAAGGACCAGGTAATCAGGCTGAGGAAAGAAGGTGGGGAGCTCAGAAGAAACGACCAAGAAGTATATGAGAAGCTCAACACGAGATTTAAGGAAGTATTTAGAGAGAGACAGAAGGGACGCTGGGAAAACGAAACAGAGGGTTACGCCAACAAGGGATATATCAGCAAGTGTTGGATGAAATACACACAACCGAGGAGGAGGTGAAGAAGCTGCTGAGTGACCTTGATACCACAAAGGCGGTAGGACCGGGCAGCATATCTCCGTGGGTCCATAAAGAGGGGGAACAGAGAGTGTGTGTGCCACTAACCACAATTTTCAACACATCCCTTGAAACTGGGCAGCTACCTGAGTTGTGGAAGATGGCAAATGTAGTTCTCTTCTTTAAGAAAGGAGACAGAAACGAGGCACTAAACTATAGACCAGCATTACTGACGTGTAAAGTATGCAGTCATGGAGAAGATTATCAGGAAGAGAGTGGTGGACCTGGAACGGAACAAGATTATAAACGATAACCGGCATGGATTTATGGAAGGCAAATCCTCTGTCACAAACAGTGGAGTTTTATGACAAGGGAACAGAAGTAAGACATGAGAGAGAGGGGTGGGCTGATTGCATTTTCTTGGAATGCAAGAAGGCCGTCGACACAGTTGCTCACAAGAGATTAGTACAGAAGCTAGAGGATGAGGCATGTATAACAGGAAGGGTTCTACAATGGATCAGAGAATACCTGACAAGGATGCAACAGCGAGTCATGGTACGGAAGGGATAGACTCAGAAGTGTCCCTGTTTTCAGGGACATTAAATCAGATGCCTATCAGGTAGGACTACAAAGAGACCTGGACAGGCTGGACGCGTTCTCCAGGAAATGGCTCCTAGCATTTAACCCCGCCAAATGCAAAGTCATGAAAATCAGGGAAGGGCAAAGAAGACCGCAGACAGAGCACAGGATAGGTGATAAAAGACTGCAAACCTCATTCAACGAGAAAGATCTTGGACTGAATATAATACCGAGCACACATAAACCAGATAACTACTGCAGCATATGGGCGCCTGGGAAACCTGAGAAAAGCATTTCGATACCTCAGTAAGGAATCGTTCAAGACTCTGTACACTGTGTACGTCAGGCCCATACTGGAATAAACAACACCAGTTTCGAACCCACACCTGGTCAAGCATGTCAAGAAATTAGAGATAGTGCAAAAATTTGCAACAAGGCTAGTTCCAGAGCTAAGGGGAATGTCCTACGAAGAAAGGTTAAGGGAAATCGGCCTGACGACACTGGAGGACAGGAGGGTTAGGGGAGACGTGATAACAACATACAAAATACTGCGTGGGTTAGATAAGGTGGACAGAGACAGGATGCTCCAGAGATGTGACACAGAAACAAGGGGTCACAATTGGAAGTTAAAGATGTAGATGAGTCAAAAGGATGCTAGGAAGTAGTTCTTCAGCCATAGAGTTGTTAGGAAGTGGAATAGTCTGGCAAGTGATATAGACGAGGTATGATAAAGCTCATGGAGCAGGGAGAGAGAGGACCCAGTAGTGGTCAGTGGAGAGGCGGGGCCAGGAGCTGAATCTCGACGCCTGCAGCCACAAATAGGTGAGTAGAAGTAGGTGAGTACAAACACTCACTCACAAACAGGATGGAAAATCAAAGGACTGGAGGATGAGTCTGGAAGGGATGATTGGGTGGCAGAGCTCAAGAAAAGGGAACAAGGTTGGGAAAGGAGCTTAAAGAGCTTAGCAAGAAAATGGAGGAGAGAATATCTGCAGAGAGCAGGAAATGGAAGATACAAGCCATAGCAACAGAGGCTAGAAGAGGAGCTGAAAAATCTGAAACAGTCTAAAGAACCAAAGAGCAGTACGAGCATGACATCAGAAACAGCTACATCAATCACAAATGAGGGGACTGTAAGGAACAAAGAATCGCGGATCCCGGAAAAGGAAGAAGAGCACACCAGGAACAAACGAGGGGACTGAAGATAATGAAAGAGCTAAGCTATACACCGAGGCCCTAACAGACCATGGCAGTGCCCAGGAAAAGCTGAGAAGGGAAAATGACAGGCCTCTGAGGACAAGGTTATCAGATAGAGAAGAGACTGAAGAAAGGAAAGCTGCAATGGAGGCAACTAAATTGAGTCAGAGAATGCAAAGGGAAATGTAGTGGGAGAATGAAAGGGAGTCTTTGTTTATGGGCTCCAGGAAGTTGAAGGGGAAATTTATAAAGCAAAAAGACAGGGGAAGGAAAAAAAGCAAATGAAAGTAACATGAAAGCAATAAGAGAAGATGACATGACTCAGCTGACAAATTTTGTGAGAATTGGGGGTTTGCAAGAGGTAAAAACCAACCAGTCATAGTGATTTTCAAGGCAGAATCGGCTCGAAATAGGATCCTGCAGGAGAAAGCAAGACTAAGGGGCATATCGGCATACCAGAAGGTGTACCGTGATTGCAACTGAACACAAGAAGAAAGGCAGAAACTGAAAGAGAGGGTTCAAAGACACAAGGAGGAAAGAGAGGCAAAGACAATGATTGGCAGGAGAACCCAGACTCAGGAGGAAGAGCATATACAACCTCCCTCAGAACCACCTACACAAGGCCCTCATCCACGACAACCCCATTGCAACTGAACACTCTAACACAAAACCCACATGCTGTACCAACTGCCCCCACACCCTCATCACAAACTCCACCTTCACAGTAACCCCCAATAGTTCCTCACCAGGTCTTCCACTCCACCAACCCCAAAATACTCCCCAGACCACAACTGTAGAAAAGAAGTTCAAGGTTTTGTATATGAATAAGAATGGAATAGCAAATGTGAGGAGTGGCAAGAAAGAATCAAAGAGAAGCCCCTAGACATCATAGCACTCACAGAAACGAAACTCACTGGGATGATAACAGACGCAATCTTCCACCTGGATAACGGATCCTGAGAAAAGATAGAAGGAGCTGAGGGGCAGGAGAAGTTGCACTGCTCATTAAAAACTGATGTGGATTTGATGAAATTGAAGGAATGAATGGAAAGGGCGAAAGGGACTACATAGTAGCAACAGTTCAATATGGGGGACCTAAGGTAGTAATTGCAGTGATGTACAACCCACCACAGAACTGCAGGAGACTAAGAAAAGAATATAAAGAGAGCAACAGAGCAACGATGGACACATTAGTTGAGGTGATTTCAATCACCAGGAGCCACATGTGGTTCCAAAAACATGGAGAACCAAGATGATGGATGTGGAACTGGAAAACCTCATGCATCATCATGTTAGGGACACTGCCAGAGAGAGAGAGGTGAAGATGAATCAGCAAGACAGGACCTTGTATTCACCTTGAGTAGTTTGGACATCGAGGATATCACTTATGAAAGCCCCCATCGGAGCTAATGATCAAGTGGCTCGAAGCTTCAAATACATAATAGAGTTACAAATGGAGAGGTTAACAGGAATAGGATGGGAAAAGCCAAACTACAAAAGGGAGGACTACACAGGCATGAGGAACTTCCTGCAAGTAGTTCAGTGGGAAAGCGAATTGGTAGGAAAATTGGTAAACGAAATGATGGACTACATGACAACAAAATGCAAGGAGGTAGAGGAGAGGTTTGTTCCCAAGGGCAACAGAAATAATGGGAAGATCAGAAAGAGCCCCTGGTTCACCCAGAGGTGTAGGGATACAAAAACTAAGTGAGCTCTGGAAAATGGAAAAAGTACAGAAATGAGTATACACAGATAAGGAGGGAGGCCCAGCGACAGTACGAAAACGACATAGCTTCGAAAATCAAATCTGACCCAAAGCTGTTGTATAGCCACATCAGGAGGAAAACAGTCAAGGACCAGGTAATCAGACTGAGATAGGAAAATGGGTAGCTTACAAGAAATGACCAAGAAATATGTGAGAAGCTCAACATGAGATTTAAAGAAATATTCACAGCAGAGAGAGAAAGGATGCCAAAATAGGGGAAGGTACACAAACAAGGGATATTTCAATATGTGCTGGATGAAATACACACAACCAAAGAGCTGAAGGAGCTGCTAAGTGAACTTGATACCTCAAAGGTGATGGGACCTGACAACATTTCTCCATGGGTTCTTAGAGATGGAGTAGAAACACTGAGTGTGCCTCTAACAACAATCCTCAACACATTCATCGAAACTGGGCAACTACCTGAGATATAGAAGGCGGCAAATGTAGTCCCAGTTTTTAAGAAAAGCGACAGATACGAGGCATTAAACTACAGACCAGTGGTACTGATATGTATAGTATGCAAAGTCATGGAGAAGATTATCAGTAGGAAAGTGGTGGCACACCTAGAAAAACAAGTTTATAAATGATAACCAGCACGGTTTTAGTGAAGGGAAATCCTGTGTCAAAAATCCACTGGAGTTTTATGACAATGTTACGGAAGTAAGACACGAGAGAGAAAGGGGTGGGTAGACTGCATCTTCTTTTACATGAGATTAGTGCAAAAGCTAGAGGTTCAGGCACGCATAGCATGAAAGGCACTGCAATGGATCAGAGAATACCTGACAGGGAGGCAACAACGAATCATGGTACTTGACGAAGTGTCAGAGTGGGCGCCTGTGACGAGCGGGTTTCCACATTGGTCAATCCTAGGACCTGTGCTGTTTTTTGGTATATGTGAGTGACATAACGGAAGGAATAGACTCAGAAGTGTCCTTGTTTGCAGATGATGCGAAGTTAATGAGGAGATTTAAATCAGATGAGAATCAGGCATGACTACAAAATTCCTGGACAGGCTGCAAGCCTGGTTCAGCAACTCGCTCCTTGAATTTAACCCCGCCAAATACAAAGTCATGAAAATCAGGGAAGGGCAAAGAAGACTGCAGACAGAGTATACACTAGGTGGCCAAAGACTGCAAACCTCATTCAAGAAAAGGGAACTTCGGGTGATTATAATATTGAGCACATCTCCTGAGGTGCACATCAACCAGATAACTGTTGCGGTATATGGGTGACTGGCAAACCTGAGAATAGCGGTCCGATACCTCAGTAATTAATCGTTCAAAACTCTGTACACCGTGTACGTCAGGCCCATACTGGAGTATGCAGTACCAGTTTGGAACCCACACCTGGTCAAGCACGTCAAGAAATTAGAGAAAGTGCAAAGATTTACAACAAGACTAGTCCCAGAGCTAAGGGTAATGCCCTACGAAACAAGGCTAAAGGAAATCACCCTGATGACACTGAAGGACAGAAGGGTTATGGGAGACATGATAACGACTTATAAAATACTGCGAGGAATTGACAAGGTGGACAAAAACAGGATGTTCCGAAGATGGGACACAAAGACAAGGGGACACAGTTGGAAGTTGAAGACTCAGATGAGTCAGAGGAACGTTAGGAAGTATTTCCTCAGTCACAGAGTTGTAAGAAAGTGGAATAGTCTGGGAAGTAACCTACTGGTGACAGGAACTATACATAGTATTATGACGAGGTATGATAAAGCTCATGGAGCAGGGAGAGAGAGGACCTAGTAGTGATTAGTGAAGAGGCCGGGCTAGGAGCTATGTATCGACCCTTGCAACCACTATTAGGTGAGTACAATTAGGTGAGTACACACACACACACGGGAAATCCTGTGTCACAAACCTACTAGAGTACTATGACAGAGTAACACATTAAGACAAGAGAGAGAGGGGTGGGTAGATTACATTTTCTTGAACTGTAAGGAGTTTGACACAGTTCCACACAAGAGATTAGTGCAAAAGCTGGAGGACCAAGCAGGGATAACAGGGAAGGTACTACAATGAATCAGGGAATACTTGTCAGGAAGACAACAGCGAGCCATGGTACGTGGCGAGGTGTCAGAGTGGGCGCCTGTTACGAGCGGGGTGCCACAGGGGACAGTCCAAGGACCGGTGCTGTTTCTGGTATTTGTGAACGAAATAAAGGAAGGAATAGACTCAGAAGTGTCCCTGTTTACAGATGATGTGAAGTTGATGAGAAGAATTTAATCGGACGATGACCCGGCAGAACTACAAAGGGATCTGGACAGACTGCAGGCCTGGTTCAGCAACTGGCTCCTGGAGTTCAACCCCACCAAATGCAAAGTCATGAAGACTGGGGAAGGGCAAAGAATACCACAGACGGAATACAGCCTAGGGGGCCAGAAACTACAAACCTCACTCAAGGAAAAGGACCTTGGGTTGAGTATAACACCAGTCACATCTCCTGAGGCGCACATCAACCAAATAACTTTTGCATCACTTGAGCGCCTAGCAAACCTCAGAACAGCATTCCGACATTTTAATAATAAATCATTCAGCACCCTGTACACTGCGTGCGTTAGGACCATATTGGAGTATACAGCACCAGTTTGGAACCCACACCTAGCCAAGTGTTGAAGAAAATTAGAGAAAGTACAAAGGTTTGCAACAAGACTAGTCCCGGAGGTAAGGGTATGTCCTACGAGGAGAGGCTAAGGGAAGTCGACCTGACGACACTTGAAGGAGAGATAGGGAGGATATTGCAACGGCATATAAAATACTGAGAGGAATCGACTCAGATCAATCACAGGGATTTTAGGAAGTACTTCTTCAGTCACAGAGTTGCCAGGAATTGAAATAGTCTGGGAAGTGATGTAGTGGAGGCAGGATCCGTACATAGCTTTAAGAAGAGGTATGATAAAGCTCATGAAGGGGGAAGAGTGATCTAGTAGCGGCCAGTGAAGAGGCGGGGCCAGGACCTGCGAATCGACACCTGCAACCTCAACTAGGTGAGTTCAACTAGGTGAATACACACACACACACACACACACACACACATACTCACACACACACACACACACACACACACACACACACACACACACACACACATACACACACACACACACACACACACACACACACACACACACACACACACACACACACACACACACACACACACACACACACACACACACACACACGAGTAAGGCCGCTCCTTGTTTTCACTTCCAACGAAGCAGTCACACAGGAAATACAATCTGAAATTCCACTCATGGTAAGCGATGTGTGTTGAAATTCACGTATCTGTTATCTGTTGGAAATGGATCTAACGAAAATTGGAGAAAATATGGAATCAGAGAGACATATGAACAGGCGAATACATAGATAAAGATGATTACAAAAGAAAGAGACAGATGAATCCCTGGAACTATTCTCCCCAGAAATGACTGTAATTATCAAGCTGAAGTGTAAAGCAGTGACTGACAACTTTTTTCAATCAGTGAGGATATTAATGAAAGACTAGTTTTTTTCAATCCATTGCGTAATTATTAACGCTGGAAAGGAAATTTTAAGAAAAAATGTCAAGGGTAACCCATTCCCACAGAGCAGGAAAACTACCAGAAAAGCTGAAAAATAATTTAAGATCTACTTAGCAAATAAGTGAAAGTGAGAGACAAGCACAACAGTAATAGAAAGAAAATGTCAGTGAAAAGTCATGTGAAAAAATTATTCAAAAAAAAAAAAAAACTGAATGGATTATCAGTGTGTAGCTTTAGTCCAAGTTAAAGACCTTCAAATAGCTGAGATACATCAGATATAACTAAGCCAACAAGAATTTCTTATAGAAGTGCATTCATTCTCGACTGACTATCTCTGTACCAATATAACAGCTGCAAACAAAGCGGGCATAATACCCTGCAATACCACTGATCGCTACCCCACTTACCTTATAACCAACATAAGTAAATTATCGCTCGACACTAGTAAGATCTACTGTCGTCTCCATGAGACATTAGTAAATAACTAAACTGCAGCAGTAAACGACAGTAACTGCCAAAGAGAGTTTACTAACGATCGGAAAACTGGAAATTGGTTCAGTGTTTTTCTACAAAAAAATCAAAGCCAGTACAAGAGGCAACGTAATAATAATAATAATAATAATAATAATAATAATAATTATAATAATAATAATAATAATAATAATAATAATAATATCTTTATTTACTATAAGTACATGTACATGGTATACAGGCCTAGCTGACATCAATGACTTACTGCAAGGGGCTTGCTATGCAGAGCATTTCGGGTAAATTAGGTCAGTTTTGTCCCAGGATGCGACCCACACCAGTCGACTAACACTCAGGTACTCATTTTACTGATGGGGAACATAGAAAACCAGTGTAAGGAAAACACGTCCGATGTTTCCATCTCTTCGCCGGGAATTGAACCCGAACCCTCACTGTGAGAAGCGAGAGCTTTTGCCACCAGATCACGAGGCACCGTTAATAAAACTAAGCACATCACAGCAAAGAGGCTGAGTAGCCCATGACTGAAAAATAGCATCCTCAGGCCCATTGATACAAAACATAACTCCGAAAAAAATGCAGATTTGGATTAGTAACTAAAGAAAAGGCTAAACGCTTTACATCAGTACGTACCAGTCAAAATAAGGAAGCCTTTACAACTGCCCGATATGCTCTGTATAACAGGGGCTATCTATAAAGTATGCCAATAATATCACCTTTTGTGAATCAGTTCGAATCCCTACTTTGTAGAAATAAAGTCTATTATATATCCTTTGTCAAATGATAACAAAGAAAGAAGTGAGAACACTCACAGAAAACGACTTGGTTGAATTTAATGATCATAGCAGAAAAATCAAGCGTCTTTACTAAAGAGCAAGAAAAAGTACCAGAAATAGATTAGAGGATAAAGCAAATGGATCAATTAAGCATCGAAACAGTTAATAACGAAGCAAGGGGATTCCGGATCAGAACAATTATCAATAATAATATTTATAGAAACTTTCACGTTACTATGCAACAGATCTTCAGGGAAACATTAGCAATGGGTGAAGTGCCAGACGACTAGAGGGACAGCAAACATGATAACATTATTCACGAAAGATGACAAGAAGGAAACCCTTTTCTGCAGACTAGTATCCTTATCAAATGCAAGGAAGATGAACATGTAGAAGGTGAGTGATTCCTCACAGATCACCAACATTGTCTGAGAAAAGGGAGGTCATGGCTTCTTACCATTTAAGATACATGTTTGAGGAGGTAGGTCATGGTAATGAATATGATATTGTGTATATGGACTTCAGTAAGGCTTTCGATAGAGTTCACATCAGAGGCTATTGAGGAAACTTAAGGCACACTGAATAGGAGGAGAAATTTTTCCGTGGGTAGAGGCATGGCTGGCAGAGAGTTTACATAAATGGGGAGAAATCAGAATGGGGGCACGTCACAAGCGGTGTTCCTCAGGGGTCAGTGTTGGGCCCGTTGTTGTTCACAATTTACATAAACGACATAGATGAGGGAATAAATAGCGACATAAGCAAATTTGCTGATGACACCAAAATAGGCCGTCCAATTCATTCTAATGAGGACACTAGAGCACTTCAGGATGATTTGAATAGACTGATGCAATGGTCAGAGAAGTCGCAGATGCAGTTTAATATTGACAAATGAAAAGTTTTAAATGTTGGACTGGTAAATAACCATGCCACATATAAACTAAATAATGTAGATCTTAATACTACTGATTGCGAAAAGGATTTAGGAGTTCTGGTTAGCAGTAATCTAAAACCAAGACAACAGTGCATTAGTGTTCGCAATAAAGCTAACACAATTCTTGGTTTCATATCTAGAAGTATAAATAATAGAAGTCCTCAGGTTGTTCTTCAACTCTATATATCCTTGGTTGGGTCTCATTTAGACTATGCTGCTCAGTTCTGGTCGCCGTATTACAGAATGGATATAAATGCTCTGGAAAACGTACAGAGGAGGATGACAAAGATGATCCCATGTATCAGAAATCTTCCCTATGAGGATAGACTGAGGGGCCCTGAATATGCACTCTCTCGAAAGGCGTAGAATTAGGGGAAATATGATTGAGGTGTATAACTGGAAAACAGGAATAAATAAAGGGGATGTAAACAGCGTGCTGAAAATTTCTAGCCAAGACAGGACTAGCAGCAATGGTTTCAAGTTGGAAAAATTCAGATTCAGGAAGGATATAGGAAAGCACTGGTTTGGTAATAGAGTTGTGGATGAGTGGAACAAACTCCCGAGTACAGTTATTCAGGCTAAAACGTTGTGTAGTTTTAAAAATAGGTTAGATAAATACATGAGTGGTGTGTGGGTGGGTGTGAGTTGGACCTGACTAGCTTGTGCTGCTGGGTCTGGTGCCGTGCTCCTTCCTTGAGTGGAGGTGACCAGACTGGGTGGGTCATTGGGCTATTCCGGAAGGGGGGGTCATTTGGCTAATCCGGGAGGGGGCATGGACCTGTTCCGCATGGGTCAGTAGGCCTGTTGCAGTATTCCTTCTTTCTTATGTTCTTAAGTGAATGGGCGGGTTGCCTATTACTACCTGGAGTATACCTGGAGGGGGGGTTTCGGGGATCAACGCTCCCGCGGCCCGGTCCGTGACCAGGCCCTGTGGTGGATCAGGGCATGATCAACCAGGCTGTTACTGGTGGCTGCATGTAAACTGACGTACGAACTATAGCCCGGCTGGTCAGATACTGATTTTACGTATCTTTTTTCGACTGCGTTCCAGGGAGTACATATCATGAGTTTTCAACTGTTCCCGGTAATTTAGGTGCCATATGTGCCATGAAAGTTGTTTGTACATTTGTGCCTTTGTGCCTTGAAAGGTGCCTTTAGTGTGCAGCAATACACCAGCCTAGAGAGAACAGGCGATTTGAAGAGAATCATCGGGGGCCTGACATCTCTAGTTTTGAAGGTTCTCATTATCCGTCCTATCATTTTCCTAGTAGATGTGGTAGATATATTGTTGTGATCTTTGAAAGTGAGATTCCTTGACATTATAACTCCCACGTCCTTCGTATTAGTTTTTCGCTTTATTATGTGGTTGGATTTTTTTTCTATTTCCTCCAGTAATTGAAATTTGTTTTAATTGAACTTTCTGCGGCCCATTTAAAGATTCGGTTATTGTCCGCTTGGAGATTTGCAGCGCCTTCGATGGATGACACTGCCATACAAAATCTGGTATCATCACTAAAGGAGGACACGGTGGTGTGGCTTACATCTCTGTCTATGTACTATACAAAGTACTGTACTAAGTACTGTACCAAGTACTGTACCAAGTACTGTACCAAGTACTGTACCAAGCGCTGTACTAAGTACTGTACCATGTACTGTACCAAGTACTGTACCAAGTACTGTAACAAGTACTGTACCGACAAGTACGTAAGCAAACACTATACATATTTATTAGAAAACGTTTCGGTTTCTAAACCACCAAGTACTGTACCAAGTACTGTACCATGTACTGTACCATGTACTGTACCAAGTACTGTACCAAGTACTGTACCAAGTACTGCACCAAGTACTGCACCAAGTACTGCACCAAGTACCGTACCAAGTACTGTACCATGTACTGTACCAAGTACTGTACCAAGTACTGTACCAACAACTGTACCAAGCACTGTACCAAGTACTGTACCAAGTACTGTACAAAGTACTGTACCAAGTACTGTACCAAGTACTGCACCAAGTACTGTACCAAGTACTGTACCAAGTACTGTACCAAGTACTGTACCAAGTGCTGTACCAACAACTGTACCAAGTACTGTACCAAGTACTGTACCAAGTACTGTACCAAGTACTGTACCAAGTACTGTACCAAGTACTGTACCAAGTACTGTACCAAGTACTGTACCAAGTACTGTACCAAGTACTGAACCAAGTACTGCACCAAGTACTGTACCAAGTACTGTACCAAGTACTGTACCAAGTACTGTACCAAATACTGTACCAAGTACTGTACCAAGTACTGTACCAAGTACTGCACCAAGTACTGCACCAAGTACTGTACCAAATACTGTACCAAGTACTGTACCAAGTACTGCACCAAGTACTGTACCAAGTACAGTACCAAGTACTGTACGAAGTACTGTACCAATTACTGTACCAATTACTGTACCAAGTTCTGTACCAAGTACTGTACCAAGTACTGTACCAAGTACTGTACCAAGTACTGTACCAAGTACTGTACCAAGTACTGTACCAAGTACTGTACCAAGTACTGTACCAAGTACTGTACCAAGTACTGTACCAAGTACTGTATCAAGTACTGTACCAAGTACTGTACCAAGTACTGTACCAAGTACTGTACCAAATACTGTACCAAGTACTGTACCAAGTACTGTACCAAGTACTGCACCAAGTACTGCACCAAGTACTGTACCAAATACTGTACCAAGTACTGTACCAAGTACTGCACCAAGTACTGTACCAAGTACTGTACCAAGTACTGTACGAAATACTGTACCAAGTACTGTACCAAGTACTGTACCAAGTACTGTACCAACAACTGTACCAAGTACTGTGCCAAGTACTGTACCACGTACTGTACCAAGTACTGTACAAAGAACTGTACCAAGTACTGTACCAAGTACTGTACCAAGTACTGTACCAAGTACTGTACCAAGTACTGTACCAAGTACTGTACCAAGTACTGAACCAAGTACTGCACCAAGTACTGTACCAAGTACTGTACCAAGTACTGTACCAAGTACTGTACCAAGTACTGTATCAAGTACTGTACCAAGTACTATACCAAGTACTGTACCAAGTACTGTACCAAATACTGTACCAAGTACTGTACCAAGTGCTGTACCAAGTACTGCACCAAGTACTGCACCAAGTACTGTACCAAATATTGTACCAAGTACTGTACCAAGTACTGTACCAAGTACTGTACCAACAACTGTACCAAGTACTGTGCCAAGTTTCTGTACCAACAACTGTACCAAGTACTGTGCCAAGTACTGTACCAAGTACTGTACCAAGTACTGTACCAAGAACTGAACCAAGTACTGCACCAAGTACTGTACCAAGTACTGTACCAAGTACTGTACCAAGTACTGTACCAAGTACTGTACCAAGTACTGTAGCAAGTGCTGTACCAAATACTGTACCAAGTACTGTACCAAGTACTCTACCAAGTACTCTACCAAGTACTGCACCAAGTGCTGTACCAAGTACTGTACCAAGTACTGTACCAAGTACTGTACCAAGTACTGTAGCAAGTGCTGTACCAAATACTGTACCAAGTACTGTACCAAGTACTCTACCAAGTACTCTACCAAGTACTGCACCAAGTACTGTACCAAGTACTGTACCAAGTACTGTACCAAGTACTGTACCAAGTACTGTACCAAGTACTGTACCAACAACTGTACCAAGTACTGTACCAAGTACTGTACCAAGTACTGTACCAAGTACTGTACCAAGTACTGAACCAAGTACTGCACCAAGTACTGTACCAAGTACTGTACCAAGTACTGTACCAAGTACTGTACCAAGTACTGAACCAAGTACTGCACCAAGTACTGTACCAAGTACTGTACCAAGTACTGTACCAAGTACTGTACCAAGTACTGTATCAAGTACTGTACCAAGTACTGTAACAAGTACTGTACCAAGTACTGTACCAAGTACTGCACCAAGCACTGCACCAAGTACTGCACCAAGTACTGCACCAAGTACTGTACCAAGTATTGTACCAAGTACTGTACCAAGTACTGTAACAAGTACTGTACCAAGTACTGTACCATGTACTGTACCAAGTACTGTACCAAGTACTGTACCATTTACTGTACCATGTACTGTACCAAGTACTGTACCAAGTACTGTACCAAGTACTGCACCAAGCACTGCACCAAGTACTGCACCAAGTACTGTACCAAGTACTGTACCAAGTACTGTACCAAGTACTGTACCAAGTACTGTACCAAGTACTGTACCAAGTACTGTACCAAGTACTGTACCAACAACTGTACCAAGTACTGTACCAAGTACTGTACCAAGTACTGTACCAAGTACTGTACCAAGTACTGTACCAAGTACTGCACCAAGTACTGTACCAAGTACTGTACCAAGTACTGTACCAAGTACTGTACCAAGTACTGTACCAAGTACTGTACCAAGTACTGTACCAAGTACTGCACCAAGTACTGCACCAAGTACTGTACCAAATACTGTACCAAGTACTGTACCAAGTACTCTACCAAGTACTCTACCAAGTACTGCACCAAGTACTGTACCAAGTACTGTACCAAGTACTGTACCAAGTACTGTACCAAGTACTGTACCAAGTACTGTACCAACAACTGTACCAAGTACTGTACCAAGTACTGTACCAACAACTGTACCAAGTACTGTACCAAGTACTGTACCAAATACTGTACCAAGTACTGCACCAAGTACTGTACCAAGTACTGTACCAAGTACTGTACCAAGTACTGTACCAAATACTGTACCAAGTACTGTACCAAGTACTGTACCAAGTACTGCACCAAGTACTGCACCAAGTACTGTACCAAATACTGTACCAAGTACTGTACCAACTACTCTACCAAGTACTCTACCAAGTACTGCACCAAGTACTATACCAAGTACTGTACCAAGTACTGTACCAAGTACTGTACCAAGTACTGTACCAAGTACTGTACCAAGTACTGTACCAAGTACTGTACCAAGTACTGTACCAAGTACTGTACCAAGTACTGTACCAAGTACTGTACCAAGTACTGTACCAAGTACTGTACCAAGTACTGTACCAAGTACTGTACCAACAACTGTACCAAGTACTGTACCAAGTACTGTACCAAGTACTGTACCAAGTACTGTACCAAGTACTGAACCAAGTACTGCACCAAGTACTGTACCAAGTACTGTACCAAGTACTGTACCAAGTACTGTACCAAATACTGTACCAAGTACTGTACCAAGTACTGTACCAAGTACTGCACCAAGTACTGCACCAAGTACTGTACCAAATACTGTACCAAGTACTGTACCAAGTACTCTACCAAGTACTCTACCAAGTACTCTACCAAGTACTGTACCAAGTACTGTACCAAGTACTGTACCAAGTACTGTACCAAGTACTGTTCCAAATACTGTACCAAGTACTGTACCAAATACTGTACCAAGTACTGTACCAAGTACTGTACAAAGTACTGTACCAAATACTGTACCAAGTACTGTACAAAGTACTGTACCAAGTACTGTACCAAGTACTGCACCAAGTACTGCACCAAGTACTGTATCAAGTACTGTACCAAGTACTGTACCAAGTACTGTACCAAGTACTGTACCAAGTACTGTACCAAGTACTGTACCAAGTACTGTACCAAATGAACATAGGTTTTCACTGGAGCCGTCTCAGTCTTTTACTCTTTGTGTTCTTTTTTTAGGAAGTTAAAGGTCTATCTACCCACCTTTCCTGTTATTCCTTTATCACGAATTTTATTTGATATTACACTAGTCGAAGGCTTTTGCAAAGTCTGTGAATACTGCACATGCACTTTATTTGTCCTCCAGTGGTCTAGTAGTTATGAGAGGAAGTCGAGACCTGCCTTATTACACCCATATTTCCCTAGGTTGTGCAACTGATTGGTATCTCGCTTCACATAACCCTTTCTAAGATTTTTATGAGGGAAGTTAGTGCTATCGGTCTGTAATTCTTTGCAACTGCTTTACTGCTACATTTTTGGAGAGGGGCTATGTCTGTCGTTTTTAGTGACTGTGGGATGACCGCTGTGTCTATGTTCTCTCTCCATAAAATATTTAAGGCCTGGGTCAGAGTGTATGGGCAAGTCATTTATCGCTTTTTTAAAAGTCCTATGGTGTTAGGATTATTTCAGAAATTCTTGAAAGACACAACACCCAGTATCACAAAGACACGAAAAAGGAGGAAGCTTAAGCAGAGTCAGGATGGGAGAGAGTAACTCATGAAACATTACAAATATCAATATTGGAACCCATGCTCTTCCTTGAGTATACAAATGACTAGGCTGCAGGGTAAACTTCTTCGTCTCTTATCTACTTAAGATGCCTAAATACTAAAGAGAATACCATCTAAGATGATAAATAATTAATAAAATTTAACTAGCAAAAGTAACTGTGTAACTTTGAGAGGGAAAATGGAGGCGAGAAACGACTGCCTTATGAGGGTAAATAAATAGTTCACAGCAACAGGGTAATTATTACCATGTACCTGTCTACTGAGGCACATAACATAATAACTTCAGCAACCTACGCTAAGCTTGCACACATAAGAGTGGCATTCACTAACCTTGATGAAGACTCGTTCAACATACAATTTGTCTTATTTGTGTGACCCATTCTTGTTTATGCGGCCCCAGTATGACCTTACCTATGGTAGAACACAAAATGATATATGAGAAAGTGTGAAGAAAAACTTCAAAACTGGTGACTGAGCTGATGGGTATGAGCTTCCAAGAAAGATTGCGAGAACACGGCCTCATTTCATTGGAGGTGAGACGAAAGAAATGATCTATGGATGACTTACAAAATATTACGTGACAATAGGCAGAAGAGAGGAGAATGGGCTTTTTACCAGGGATGTATCAATTGTTTGGAAACAAGATAGGAAATTATTCATCAAAAAACAACTGGAATATTAGAGAGACGTTTTCCATCGTATAAGAAGTAAATAAATGGAATTAAGCTGAACAATGACACAGTGGAAGAAGACGCCATACAAGAGTGTAAAATTGATTTGACAATTCTCTCACAACAGTAGTTCGAAAGAGGCGAGATCAAGAACTTGAGCTCACCCCATCCCCATAACATAAATAGGTAATCTCTTTCTTTCTCTCTCTCTTTCTCTCTCTCTCTCTCTCTCTCTCTCTCTCTCTCTCTCTCTATCTATCTATCTATCTATCTATCTATTTATCTATCTTAAACACACACACACACACACACAATCACACGCAAACACAAACTGAATAGAAGTATAGTTTCGCCCACTGTGGGTATTGGAAGGAATTATATTTGGCTGTTAAAACTCAAGTGAACAAATGGAAACCAGTTAAACAAACGAGTTGCTGATGTTAGAAAGGATAATGTTGATGGCTGGATTCAAACACATGATGGATGAACAGTGGAGGAAAAATCTGCTTGATCTTTGTATGCAGATGGAGGACAAGATGCAGGAGCTATTGGAAGCAGGTGAGGAACAAGAGAAAAGGGCTTGTGCCACTGAGGAAATGTTACATCACCTGACAGATTTCCAAAAGAGAAAGAACTAGAAGAGATGAAAGAAATGAAAGGTTAAGTGGAGATAGTGTCAAATACAACAGGGGAAGAGAAAGATGGAAGGGCAGGGGGACAAAGGAAGATTTTTGCAAAAATGGTCTCAGGGAACTGGGAAGTAAAGATGATATGAGGGGCAGCAAAGGAACTCAAAACAAAAGACAGGTGGAGATAAGTGATTATTCAATAGCTCTCAGGAGGCGGAAGTGAGAGCAACTGGTGTGATATTCACAGTGAATGAAACAGATATTTATCACAAAAATGAACAAACAGGAGGTGAGGCTGAGTTGGCAAATATTTAATATACTGGGAAAATGCGGAGGAACAAATGCAACCAGTCAAACTGACCCATGAATCAGAAATGGCATGAGACAAGATATTGAGATTGAAAACGATGTTGAGATGGTTTCTTCGATGGACACAGAACATAACAGGAGAGAGAACAATGAGGAAAAGAATAAGTAAAAGACGAAGACATGGAGGAGAACCAGTGAATGAAAGAGCGAGATGTAGAGATCTTACCTCCTTTCTCCTTATGCTTAGTTTCTTTAACTGTAATGACATCTGGGATTTCTTTTCTTCTCTCTTTTGTTTAATTCTGCGTTTCGTTATTTATCTCATCTTGTATTTAGGTCTTTGACGCTTTCTTGCGTAGCCGACATGTGTGTGTGTGTGTGTGTGTGTGTGTGTGTGTGTGTGTGTGTGTGTGTGTGTGTGTGTGTGTGTGTGTGTGTGTGTGTGTGTGTGTGTGTGTGTGTGTGTGTGTGTGTGCGTGTGTGCGTGTGTGTGTGTGTGTGTGTGTGTGTGTGTGTGTGTGTGTGTGTGTGTGTGTGTGTGTGTGTGTGTGTGTGTGTGTGTGTGTGTGTGTGTGTGTGGTTTTGAGGAAGAATTGACCGGGTGGCTATCCAGTGGGGCTGATTTTGTCCCATGCAATGGTGGAACTTAGGGCCATGATGGAGTTTCGTGCGGACAACTAGTGAGGAAGGTGGAGACGCGTATGAGTTCAGTCATAAGTGTAAGTGTAGTGTCTAGTGTGTGAACTCGTTTTGATAAAGATTGTAAATACTGGGATATTTACTGTTCGTGTTAATGAGGGTAATATGAGATAAAGGGAGGGGTAATTGAGAAAAATGATCGTTGCCGGGAAGGAGGGGAAGATCTGGTAGATTAAGTAGGAGCTCTGAGTTGAATGTTCGCTGTTTTTGCTAAGGTGTCGATGAAGGTCGTGTTTTAATTTTTGTTTAATTTTTATTTTTATTATCACACTGGCCGATTCCCACCAAGGCAGGGTGGCCCGAAAAAGAAAAACTTTCACCATCATTCACTCCATCACTGTCTTGCCAGAAGGGTGCTTTACACTACAGTTTTTAAACTGCAACATTAACACCCCTCCTTCAGAGTGCAGGCACTGTACTTCCCATCTCCAGGACTCAAGTCCGGCCTGCCAGTTTCCCTGAATCCCTTCATAAATGTTACTTTGCTCACACTCCAACAGCACGTCAAGTATTAAAAACCATTTGTCTCCATTCACTCCTATCAAACACGCTCACGCATGCCTGCTGGAAGTCCAAGCCCCTCGCACACAAAACCTCCTTTACCCCCTCCCTCCAACCCTTCCTAGGCCGACCCCTACCCCGCCTTCCTTCCACTACAGACTGATACACTCTTGAAGTCATTCTGTTTCGATCCATTCTCTCTACATGTCCGAACCACCTCAACAACCCTTCCTCAGCCCTCTGGACAACAGTTTTGGTAATCCCGCACCTCCTCCTAACTTCCAAACTACGAATTCTCTGCATTATATTCACACCACACATTGCCCTCAGACATGACATCTCCACTGCCTCCAGCCTTCTCCTCGCTGCAACATTCATCACCCACGCTTCACACCCATATAAGAGCGTTGGTAAAACTATACTCTCATACATTCCCCTCTTTGCCTCCAAGGACAAAGTTCTTTGTCTCCACAGACTCCTAAGTGCACCACTCACTCTTTTTCCCTCATCAATTCTATGATTCACCTCATCTTTCATAGACCCATCCGCTGACACGTCCACTCCCAAATATCTGAATACGTTCACCTCCTCCATACTCTCTCCCCTCCAATCTGATATTCAATCTTTCATCACCTAATCTTTTTGTTATCCTCATAACCTTACTCTTTCCTGTATTCACCTTTAATTTTCTTCTTTTGCACACCCTACCAAATTCATCCACCAATCTCTGCAACTTCTCTTCAGAATCTCCCAAGAGCACAGTGTCATCAGCAAAGAGCAGCTGTGACAACTCCCACTTTGTGTGTGATTCTTTATCTTTTAACTCCACGCCTCTTGCCAAGACCCTCGCATTTACTTCTCTTACAACCCCATCTATAAATATATTAAACAACCACGGTGACATCACACATCCTTGTCTAAGGCCTACTTTTACTGGGAAAAAATTTCCCTCTTTCCTACATACTCTAACTTGAGCCTCACTATCCTCGTAAAAACTCTTCACTGCTTTCAGTAACCTACCTCCTACACCATACACTTGCAACATCTGCCACATTGCCCCCCTATCCACCCTGTCATACGCCTTTTCCAAATCCATAAATGCCACAAAGACCTCTTTAGCCTTATCTAAATACTGTTCACTTATATGTTTCACTGTAAACACCTGGTCCACACACCCCCTACCTTTCCTAAAGCCTCCTTGTTCATCTGCTATCCTATTCTCCGTCTTACTCTTAATTCTTTCAATTATAACTCTACCATACACCTTACCAGGTACACTCAACAGACTTATCCCCCTATAATTTTTGCACTCTCTTTTATCCCCTTTGCCTTTATACAAAGGAACTATGCATGCTCTCTGCCAATCCCTAGGTACCTTACCCTCTTCCATACATTTATTAAATAATTGCACCAACCACTCCAAGACTATATCCCCACCTGCTTTTAACATTTCTATCTTTATCCCATCAATCCCGGCTGCCTTACCCCCTTTCATTTTACCTACTGCCTCACGAACTTCCCCCACACTCACAACTGGCTCTTCCTCACTCCTACAAGATGTTATTCCTCCTTGCCCTATACACGAAATCACAGCTTCCCTATCTTCATCAACATTTAACAATTCCTCAAAATATTCCCTCCATCTTCCCAATACCTCTAACTCTCCATTTAATAACTCTCCTCTCCTATTTTTAACTGACAAATCCATTTGTTCTCTAGGCTTTCTTAACTTGTTAATCTCACTCCAAAACTTTTTCTTATTTTCAACAAAATTTGTTGATAACATCTCACCCACTCTCTCATTTGCTCTCTTTTTACATTGCTTCACCACTCTCTTAACTTCTCTCTTTTTCTCCATATACTCTTCCCTCCTTGCATCACTTCTACTTTGTAAAAACTTCTCATATGCTAACTTTTTCTCCCTTACTACTCTCTTTACATCATCATTCCACCAATCGCTCCTCTTCCCTCCCGCACCCACTTTCCTGTAACCACAAACTTCTGCTGAACACTCTAACACTACATTTTTAAACCTACCCCATACCTCTTCGACCCCATTGCCTATGCTCTCATTAGCCCATCTATCCTCCAATAGCTGTTTATATCTTACCCTAACTGCCTCCTCTTTTAGTTTATAAACCTTCACCTCTCTCTTCCCTGATGCTTCTATTCTCCTTGTATCCCATCTACCTTTTACTCTCAGTGTAGCTACAACTAGAAAGTGATCTGATATATCTGTGGCCCCTCTATAAACATGTACATCCTGAAGTCTACTCAACAGTCTTTTATCTACCAATACATAATCCAACAAACTACTGTCATTTCGCCCTACATCATATCGTGTATACTTATTTATCCTCTTTTTCTTAAAATATGTATTACCTATAACTAAACCCCTTTCTATACAAAGTTCAATCAAAGGGCTCCCATTATCATTTACACCTGGCACCCCAAACTTACCTA